>NW_017536141.1:283176-289676 GCF_001853355.1 Bactrocera latifrons | reverse complement strand
GTCCATAGTTACTCCCAAGTCAACAAAACTGCATACTTGCTCCAACCGTAAGTTTTGTATTACGTATGAAGTAGGTTCTACAGATCTACGTGAAAAGCACATCGTTTTACATTTTTTAAGATTCAATGGCAAGTCACTCCAAGAAACTAGATTATTTTAGTCTGTTTGCAATTGACATCTTTCCCTATTTGAGGTGAATGATTTAAAAAGCTTTACATCGTCAGCATACAATAAAACTTTTGAAAACTTAACAACAGATGATATGTCATWRATAAATAACAAGAACAGAATTGGTCCAAGATGGCTACCTTGAGGAACGCCTGAAGGAACATTGATTGAAAGAGTATCGTTAAATATGACTTGTTGAATTCTATTACTAAGATAAGAAGCAACCCATTTTAGAAATATTGGTTGAAAACCAAGAAGATCAATTTTATTCAAAACAATTGAATGGTTTACTTTATCAAAAGCTTTACTAAAATCTGTGTATATAACATCAGTATTCTTAATCTCCCTAAAGCCCGTTGATACATGTGATACAAATTCAAGCAAATTAGTTTTATTAGCTTTATGAAAGTAACCAAATATGATAATTTTATAACAATGCAATATTTTTTAAATTAAAGACATAAAATAAATTCAATGTTATAGTTTTGCACTCGATGTAATATTAAAACATAATTTTACATCAAATAATAAAATTAATATCTGGTCCAAAAATCCTTAGCTTTTTTTAAAGCGTTCAATCGGTGGGGCATACTTTGTGTACATACATATATTTCGATACAAAAGAGTCCGAGTCCGCTCCCATAACCTACTTAACCCCTTAGGAAGATTAGAGTACTTTGCCAGTTGAACCTTGACATAACTCCACAATTTTTTGATTGGATTCATATCCATAACTTTTTCAACAGGAAGACCCAAATCTTCGATGACTGTCGGCAAATTTTGTTGTAAAATGTTCAGATACTGCTCCTTACGCAAGATCCTATCAATGCGTACCTGTGGACCTACTCCATTTCTAGTGATACACCCCAAACCATAATTGTCCCGCCACCATGTTTTAAAGTTTGGGAAACATGGTTTGGTTTAATCGTGTTTTGGTCCCGTGTTTAGTACCACGAACGTCGATCAGATTGATAACATATTAAATTTAAAATAAAAAAAATTAAGTAAATAATTTTATAATAAAAAAATTGTTTTAAACTTGCTATCTTCTTCAGTCCAATGCTCATGTCTTCCAAGAAAACTGCGTCGTAGCCGAACATGTCTTTTAGTTAAAATAGGTTTTTTTCTTTTCTAATGCTTTAATTCTAATTTTTGTAATGAACCGCACGCCGTCCACTCACGTGCTTCGATATTTAGCACTTTAAGAGCTATCGCGGGTGTTCCCGCACTTTTCAAAGATCAATTATGCGAGATGGCGGCATTGTCGGTCGTTAATTTTTCTGGGCCGACCACCCTTGTTGTTGGACGTGGTTTTCAAATACTTGTTTTAACCTGTACATGGTCTTATGGCTTACTTTGCATTTGGTGTCTACTTTACACTCAGTTTGCTCCTCCTTTTATAATTTTAAAATTTTCAGCTTATTTTCTGGCTGCCACGTTTGCTAACAACTAAAAAATTTCCGCGTTCTCATCACAATTACAAAAAATAGCGGAAATAAACCATGACGCGCGAGCATAACTGTAACATTTCAGTTATTCTTAATTTTCGCTGTGGACACTAGTTCATTGTTGTTTGATTTTGACATTTTTACAGTACAGGTAAAATATGATGTCCACACACAACATTTCCAAAAAAAAAAACAAATTAAGTTATAGGTCTAACTGATGGAATACTATTAGTTGAAATATAAGCGCATTTAACATGTTAGAGTATTGCGCGTCACTGTCGCTTAATTTTAGGTGATATTTGCAACCGTTAGGTGAATAAAGATTATACTCTTGAGCAACTGGTTGCAAGAGTATAAAAAAGTTAAACCATATTTTTGCGCTCTTAAGGCTCGTTTAGAATTTTCAAACGCGATTTTTGAAAATTTTTAGCTCTTACCACTTCTGAAACGTACGTAGTTTAATTTAAAAATCGCTTTTCAAATACTTTTTTATAAGCAATGCGCACTTAGCTTCTTTTTTTTTAATTTTGTCTAATTTTGTCAAATATATCATTCGTTGGAAATGTCATCAGTCAATTAGTGCCGTTTTCACACTGTTTGGTTATAGCATTGACAGACGGCAGCGTTAATCCGGATTAATTCAGAAGTAAATGAAGATAACTCCGTTGTGAACTACCATTTAATCCTCATAATGTTAGAAGATTTAAAAATTGCATGTTGATATGATTTTGTAATAAAAAATGGTTTTATAACAATTGGGCGGCCAACAACCGGAATGTTCTATCCATTTTCATTAAAAATGACAATCAGCTCTTTACAACAGTTTCAAACTTGCATAGCTGCCGTCTGTCACCTACAAATTTGGATCTGATTAAGTGCGCAGTTAATCTAGATTAATGCTGCCATCTGTCAAGGATATTAGGCGCCTAAACAGAACTTTATGGACAACATGTTGAACAATCTCAACATGGTTTTTTGAGAAAAATAGCACGCGAGTACAAGCTGCATAGCCTATTCGTATTCCCTCATCGTCCCTACGAAAATCAGTTTTAGGCGGCAAAAAGGGTCCTCGTTTGTGCATGCACATACATACATGTCTTTAACACAATTTGTCCACAATGCAAGTTTTGTGAACTGTTTTCCTCACGCATTCACAATAACCAAAAAAAAATAAAATAAATATTTAAATATGTAAGTATTTTTAAAGTCAATAATATCACGTTTTTTTGTGTATAAATTCGCGATTCGACGGAAGAAAGCATTGACCAAAATAAAAAATATTGTGATTTTTATTAAAAATTATTATTTATTTTTATAAAGAACCGCCGAATTCTCCACAGTGGTATCTAGCATTTTTTACTCCAATACTTTGAACTTTTTTCTTTAAAGGCGTAAGAGTGTTGCTTCAGTTTCCTGGCCACATTTCGTAAAAACACTAACGAAATATTCACAAAAACATTCTTTAAAATAAAACAAAAAAGTATAAAAGGTACGTTTTATTTATCCACGGCTTTACATACATATGATGTTTTAAAATTGCATATACTTGGAACCGCATTAAACCCCAAAAACAAGAAGTTTCAAGTTCTGCCTTAGCCAGGTTTTACTCGTATTCACTTTCAGCAAACTATTTCACTCCTCTGGGGTATCAATTATATAATTAAAGTTTGTAAAGAATTCTTCTACAAATCCGAATTGAGCACTGATGGATTAGGTATAACCGAACTGAGTGTTGTCACTTCAACACTACAGCTTCAAGTCGCCTGCGAGATTCACGATAAGCTAACATAATATCATCCAAAGTCATTCCACTTGTCTTGTTCGTACATGGAGTGAGCAACTCACAGTGACGTTGTCTGAAACATTGACAATTAAGCTCCAGTTGTCCCGTGGTTTGAATGCGGCAGCCGTACCGTGATTTGATAAGTGTATCTCTGTCGTTGTCTGTATAAAAACTCATAAAATCAAATAGTCGACGTCCACCGATTAGATAACGAGTGAGTGTTTCTAATATTCCATCGGCAGGGCATAGACACATCAGCTTTGCTGAGTTCGATCCGGTTGAAAGGTATGTTGAATAGTGCGCATACCCTTCAATACGTTCGCGACCCCAGCTGTCAATAGAAATTACTTCGAAGTATATATGCAACAAGTGAGCAGGATCAAAGTGCTCCTCGCAGAGCAGAGTCAATTGCCAATTATAACCGAAGAAGCAATCAATATTAGCAGGACCAGGAGAGCTAGCGTGTGTACTGGCGTTCAACACACCTTCTTCAAGAATGGTGTTTGCTGGCAATTTGATCTGATAACGTACATGAATATTGTCATAGCTGAATCCACTCGCCTGACGTAACTCAAAAAGGAATGATATACGGGTTGTGCGTTTCGGTGGTAGATCAAACAAGGTGTTCAAGTCTCGTTCTTCCTGCCAATGTGCGGTTAACTCTGGAAGACGCAAGTAAGTTGTCGGATTTGCAACATGCCTGCGCTTTGAAACATTATGCACAGCAAATGCGTACAAATGCCGATAATCTGTGTCGACTTGAATATAATAAGGATTAACTGCGAAGTCGTTGAAATCTGGATAAATATGTAATTGTCGCAGTTCCGGATACCAAGCAAGAGATACCAATTGTGTGTCTGGTGATATGGCAGCAAATATGTACATAAACTGCTGTGCTGCTACGTGTTCATCAAATCTCGTTTGTTTTTCAATCTTGTCTCCATTTGATAATAACGCACCGTTATCCGGATGGAAGTCGTCCTCATGCACATAGGTAAATATTTCACCCCAACGTTCTTTGGATGAGAATTCTGCTTTTCGCGACTTTTTATTGCGTTTTTTATGACAACGTTTATTCCCTACGTTCACCGATGAAGAGTGCCCTGACGAAACTTCTGACACCCCAGCCTCCAATAGCCATTGATTATACTTCTTTTGTGTATCGGTGAGACAAATTCGCTCATCTTTATAGAGTTCAATTTCGCTAGGACTTAAAAGTTTTTCTTGCCAACGAATTCTTCTCAAACAAGTTGCATCTTCAGTTTGTTTAAAACTTTCAATATTTTTAGTTAAACTATTGATATTTGTACCGATGAAAGCCCGATCGAACTTTGGCAACTTCAACAAAGAGTTGATGTGACGGAAATGCACTTCCAATTCTAGATATTCAATATTGTCAAGTATATTATAGATTCCCGTATGTTTTGGAAATATATGAGACATTTTTTAAACCTGAACTATTAAAAACTACTAAACGCTTGTTTTGTTTATATTTTTCATAACATTTGTCGGTCTCCTTGACAACGTTTTGTTTGTACGATGCACAATTAAATTAAACGGTACTGTACGAATAATTTTTGAATTATTTGTCCAGATACTGTACAAATGGTATTTGATTTATTTGTCCAGGTACTGTACAAATGGTATTTGATATATTTGTCCAGGTACGGTACGAATAATTTGTATTTAGCAGAAAACGCACATCAGACAGAGAACTTAAAACATCCAAATCGTAAAAAGTCCAATCGAACATCATACAGAATTCAATTTGCACCTTCTCTATGTTTTAAGTTCTCTGCATCAGAGAAGTATATCATAGAAAGGTTCACGATGGGTTGTGTTTAGTATCGCGCCGGTTAATTTTGGCTCACCGTACCTAAACGAGAGAACCAAATGGAAAATTTTAAACACGCATGTATGCTTAAATTATCGAACTTTGTTTTAAAACATATTTTATAAAAATCGGTTCACAAATTTTTCAACAAATTCACTTTAAAAAATGCTATTTTTTGCAAATTTCTAAATATATGCTAGTGTATTTTCATCTGTTGTGCATTGTAYCRAAMCAATTATGGATACATTTTCACGCACATATATTACTTATGAATTATAAAAACCACTAGTAATGTTTTTAATTACTTTTGAGTGTTATTAAAAAGTTCGATCCTTCCTCTTTCCAATAAGGGGTCGTGAGGGGGGTATACTAAATACCGGCGCGATACTAAACAATCCCCTTCACGATTCAGACAGAGAACTTAAATCATGCTTTAAGTTCTCTGGTATCGCTTACACCGATCGATGAAAATTAACACGGGACGAAGAATTATTCGATGCCACAGTTAACGAAGAATCCTTTTATGCCACAATTAATGAAAAATTCTTCGATGTCACAGTTAACGAAGAATCCTTCTATGTCACAATTAATGAAGAATTATTCAATACCAAAGTTAACGAATTCTTCGATGCCAAAGTTAACGAAGAATTCTTCGATAACTGTGGTATTGATTCTTCTATGCAAAAGTATGTAGTAGTAGAAAGAAAAAATGCATATAATATTTTACTTTATTGAAAGTGCATGTATGTACATATGTATGTATTTCGTTATGAAAATAAGTATTTATGTATAAAAAGAAATGAATTTCTTTTAATTTTGTGGATGATTATCTTTTCGTTTTTTTCCAAGCAACGAGACTTAAAGGAACGGTCTTGGGCGAGTCTGATGCTTTTTTGAATTTGGTGAGCACACTCCGAACTAGTATTTGTTGTTTACATATTGTATTGTAATGTCTTTCATGTACTTACTTCATTGTCAATTGCTCCGAAGTATTCTTCAAAGAAAAATGTAAGCGGTGAACCATTATCCCGCTGCGTTTTGCATCAGAGGACTCGAAAATAGCAGAATTGAGCATTTTCAGTGTTAAATGAGAAAAAAAATAATAATTCCTATGGTAAAGAATGTACGCTTACAGCAGAGATAATGAGATCCCCAACTCCTCTCTCACTGGAAGCGAGAGACCAATTGCTAAACGTCAAAACCTACCGAACTTTGACAGTTCACTGGATTGAGTAGGTTTTGACGTTTTGCAATTGGAATGACTGGA
>NW_017536141.1:271040-282106 GCF_001853355.1 Bactrocera latifrons | reverse complement strand
TATTACATTTGTTTCGTATTTGCGAMATTTACCAAACAGAAGTCGACAGCTGATTGACGCTCTCTTACTTATTATATTGTTGTTATATTATTAAATTTTGTCCTGTATATACATGTACTAATATTAGTGTACAATAAGATAACAAGTGATAAGATTACAATCCGGTAATCAATTAGAAAGAGTGAGCAAAAACATTTGCAAGTGAAGATTGAATTTAAAAACCAAAACAAAATTTTTTTTTAGAGAAACCATAGGAAAACACGTCAAATTACCGGCAATCAAGGTTTAACATTGAAATGAGTCAGAAAATATTGGATAAATCAATATTGTTTTGTGATTTTGAAGTAACTATAAATAAATACAGTTGCGGAATATTTGGCGATTAGTTAAAAAGAACTTTGCCCGTAAGAATTGAATTAAAATTTAAATTCTATACCAAACAGTGTTCTCAATTGTTAGTGCATCATTATATGAGAGTTAAAGTTCGAAGTCCAATAGTATGGCCGCATGGCATGTACATACGTAGACTTTGTATTGTTTGCTAATATCAGCCTTGTCGGCCGGGATTTAGAAAAGCATACCCCGATTTCGGGGTTGAAATCGGTATGTACGGATATATATATATATATATATAGCTGACTTATGGTTTTATGAGAGATTTGCATTTAAAGTTCATGTTTCTCCTATTCTCAAGGAATTTTACACTCATATTATTATATTTTATATCCACTAACTCCACTTTGTTTTGTTAAACCGAAGGCCATTAACTTAAAAAGGAGTTCAAATTGAAAGAACTGACCACGTCCAAGTATTGGTGCGACCAGGATTATTTTTTTGAATCGCGGCCAAAGATACTAAAGATACCAAGGTATTGGTCCAACCAGGCTTATGTTTATGAATTCGAAAACCTAAGAATGGGTTATTTATTTCCTGACATTGAGGTGTTATTTGTTTGATTCTTTTATAAAATATGCACGTAAGGTAACACCTATTATTAGTTAGAAAGCACCCCTTTTGTTATTGTGTGAACAAAAAAAAAAAAATTAACAAAATTTTGAACTTTCAATGCAAGTATCTCAAAAACCATAAGTCAGCGGCAAAGTATATATTTTCTTGATCTGGAAAACCTTCGCTATCCGTACATACCCATTTTAAACCCGAAATCGGGGGATGCTATTCTATAATTTACCCACCTTATCAACTCTCCATAACGTGACTACCACAAAGATGTATAAAGTAGTCAACAAAAAAGAATTACGATTTAAACTACCAAATCTTAGTTTCGCAATGGGTAGTTAAGCAAATTAATTATCCATGCTAAAAAACAAAAATTTTAGAAGAGCGTCCCCGAGATTCGGGAGTAAAATAGCTGCGGTCTGTTAGATGCCGTTCTCTAGATTGAGATTATATACCGATAGCTGCTGTTGACTTATTATTCTTGAGAGATATATATTAAAAACACTTCACTGAATTATTTATACATATTTATTTAGTAATAGTCATAACAAAAATACTTGAATTCAATATTTTTATATTATATATGTATGTACATACTAACGAATGGTCAGTGTTCCCTTACCTACATAAGTATTTTGTAAGCGAACGTAAGTGAAATAGAGAAAACAATTGTAAAATTACTAGAACGATAAAAAATATATTTTTAGCTACTTGATAGTATAAGGGGGTAATTCCTTCAGGGCAATATTAAGAAATAAAATCTATGTAAAGAAAAACAATTAATAATATACTAGTGTGTACTGTATGAAGCTAGTTCAATTATGTGTTGGTAAACTGAATTACAGTATTTGGGATGAATAGTCCAATTTGTAAGATTAAAAATTTAAAATATTATTTCTTATTAAAACTTTTTATGCAATTTCCTGGATCATCCCAATATAGTAATTTTACTATAATATTTGTTTGACAATGTACTAGTTTTATGAAAATTTCACACGGAGTTTTATTATTGTATGTTGCTATAAATGGTATACATATAATGTAGTTTTTACCTTAGTTTATAGCTAAGAGTATAAGAAACATTTCGATGACTCTAAATACTTTTTATTATTTTAATTTTTATTTTTTTTAATTATTTTCATTTTTATGATCAGCCCTCATAAATCTTTAATAACATCGTTTTTATTTCATTGCAGATCTATAGTTCAATAAGTTGACTTTGATCACAATAAAACTCAAATACGGACTTTGAGCACTTATACTTATACTATATTCTGCAAGATGCTGGATTCACTTTACAGTTATTGGGCAAATTTACCAGGTTATCATGTATTAGGTTTCGGATTAATCGCCTATTTTACCTATTATCTTATACTAGTGGTTAAAGTAAGTTAATTTGTTTTTATACATATCGTCACCTTAAATGCAAAATAACGTATCATCAAAAAATTCGAAATTGAGTGTCTTATTGATTACGCTTCACTACGTCAAATTACAAACATAATATTACATATGTTCAACATTTTCATGTTCTGCGGTCAGATATCAACGAGTTTTAACCAATATTAAAATTTTTCTCATGTTTCATTTTATTTCGTGTTTCATTCGGGCCACTGTAAATTTCCGAAAATCTTGTTCCGTTATTTTGCATTTCAGGTGACGATATGTATGTACATATGGAGTAGGGTGATTCAAAAATTAACCTAACGAATATCAGTTTTTCGATTGTATGAAAAATGTAATAATGTGTAATAATGTAATGTAATAATATTCGCACGTATTCAGTCGCACGAATATTTCGGTTTTTAAAAATCGACAACCGGGATTCAGCACCAATTTTTCGCAGATAACCTTATATCATTTTACTTGCAATAAAATTATCTTTATTTTGATATAAGGTTTATCGCATAAGTGGATAGTTGCAAATCACTATTGTCAATTTTCCCGTATGTACCTGCCTACAACCCAGTGTTTGCATATTCTATAATCTATATACTTTCCATTAGTCTACAGTTTAGTGCGTCGAAATCAATAATTGAATGTAATACATTTTATATAAAAAATATTTTCATCCCGTAATACGATGGGTGATGGTCGTACTATGGTGGGATCTCCTACTATAATGGCGGATCAAAATGAATCTCATATTTTATCCTAAACGATTCTAAAGTTATGTAATTTTCTAATAAACTAAATAAATTTATTAAATATGGGAAACTTAAAACTCGCTGAGACATTTTAAAATTGAGAAAAAATGCATCCTGCCTTGCATTAATATTTTTCTCTCGTATACGGGATCACTTACCACAAAAATTCGATAGGTTATTCTTTCGGCTCACCCAAATATGGAGTAATTATAAGGAAAATCAGTATTTATATAATATACTTTATTTTATTTTTTATTTGTTTTTTTTGCCCTCTAACTTATTATAGCGCCCCACATTTGTTTGCGCCGAAGGACCACTTAAAAATTATCTTCTGCGGGAAATACCAACATTGAGTGTTAAGTTTTGGCCTACATTTTGGTGTTTAGACAGTCGCGCTCAAACAGTTTTTGCCAGTGTCTTACGTTCCAAAGTTATACCCCCTATTAGCTATAAAAGGTAATATCTAATATAAAAACTAAAACATATTGTATATACAATTTGACTTTATTTATTATTATTATATTTAAATATATTATTGTTATATGTACATGTACGCTGTGGCCAATTAACCAGTAATCTTTCATGCACAGTTATAAGTATTAGAAGACAAAATACGTAATTTTTATTTAAATACATATGTACATATACTGTGACTCACATAACGATCACGCTTAAGTTATTTATGCAATATATTAAGTAAATTTCGGAATTGATTTCGAATAAAAAATTAGTTGAAAAAATCATAAATAGCTTTTGTTTAAAACAGATATGAATAAAACCAAACAGTCCTTTGGGATCAATCTTCTGCTTTACAAATATTTCTTTAGAAAGTGATATTAATATTTTGTACAGTCTCCTTTTGGATACCTGATATGCGACATACTATCAACTGGTGCTTGACAGGGTCTGGGGAAATAGAACTTCAAAAATTGTTTTCCATGTCCCATAATTCATGTTGTTGTTGTTAGTGTTGTCGGCAGAATTCTGCCGAGTTGACAGTCCTTGGCAGGATAAAAATCTGGGTCGGTTCCGGTTTTCGTAGACCCGACTGTCGTGGGAACCATAATTCAACAAGTTGGACAGTATGACTTGCATAACCAAAAAACGCTTTGAGATGTTACAAGCCCGTATGCCACTTACTGAATCAAAACGCCAAACAAAACATTAGTAAAAGTTTAAGTATTTTTAAAAATTTAATTTTACTAGTTTTTTGTCAAACGTCATTTTATTATATATATAATTATATATTAAATTATCATAAATGGATATGTTAAAATTTTGTGTGCACATATATAAAGAAAAAGTAACGACTGGCAACCATAGTTACAAAATCTGTTGTCAAAAGCGCTGGAAAATAGAACATAGAACTTTTTGAAACTTCAAGCGCTTGAAGCAATAGTCTCGTTTCATATGCTCTAGTCGGCGACGTAGTCAAGGCAGGACCTTTTGATGCTCCTAGGAGGCGGATCCGCTCCAAGCAGATGACTGCAAGGGTGATTCCTACGGAAACATCCTAGCAGGAACTGTTTGGAGAGGAGATTTTGTGGCGATAATCGCGGTCGTATGAGAAGAGAAGGAGCATAAACTATGTTGTTGTTGTTGTTCTAACGGCAGAATTCTGCCGAGTTAACAGTCCTTGGCCGGATAAAAATCCGGGTCCGTTCCGGTTTTCGTAGACCCGACTGTCGTGGGAACGGTAATAGCATAAACTATCGAAGGTTACGCCTAAAATCTTAGGGTTATTGACAGCCGGAATTTTGACGCCATCGACTGAAATATTAAGCTCAAATCTATACTCCTTCGTCCAGTTCCTAACTATGGTCGCTGTGGATTTGGTGGGGAAAGTGTGAGGTTTCGTGCAGTGAGGAAACGAGAAAGGTCGGAGAGGTAGTTTTTTTTTTACCTTCGAACACATGACATCGATTCCATTGCCCGACGTCAATATCGTGCAGCCATCTGCGTACGAGGTTATGGGAACTCCCTCTGGTGGTTGTGGGAGCTAAACGGCTGCAGCCTGTCCGTAGGAATAGGTAGAGTGTTGAAGGTGCTCTCGGTAGATTCTGTGAAGCGGACCCAATTGGCTTTGTTAAAGTTAATGAAGGTACGGTTGTCCACAGAAACGAAATCAGGAGGCTTCGCCAGGTTATGCTATTTATGAGACCACCACTAGCGATGCTAATATCAGGCGAGCTATTACAGATGCCCATAATTCTGGTGGGGGCTTCGTCATTCATTGTGCAGAAGGTCGATGTCGTCCCTACGATCATTTGACAGGCAGGAATGCCAAAGATCATGGTGCGCGTTAAAGTCGCCTAGTAAAAAACGTCGTTTTCACCACGAAGTAGCGCACCTATATTCGGGTGATATCCTGTAGGACAACACGTATATATTAAATATTTCGAGCTCGACATCGCCTGACCGAATAGCTATACCCTGACATTCTAGGGTAGTATCCCTGCGGTCAATACCTTCATAGATTAGACGATACTGCACGGTGTTGTGCAATATTAAGGCTAGGCCACCACCATTATCTCGCTTGCAATCCTTACGTAAAACGTCGAAACCGGCACATCTCAGAAGATCTGAGTGGCTGTTTAGCTTGGTTTCTTAGACCGCAGCTATCACTACACGTTCCCGATTCATAAGTGCAACTATATCCTCGATCTTACTGTGGACAAGTCAAGCTAGTCGCTGATATATTGTGGCCTACTTCTCTAGCAATTTTATATTTACCACTCCAAATCTCCTTCAAAAGCTCTCTCTCTTGAATTTTACTTAACTTTTTCTGAACCCAGGCTGGCAGTAAATTTAAAAGTTGTTACCTTATTTAGCTTACAATACTTACGAAAGCTCCACACTTTCTCGAAATTTCCCTATTTGTATTACAGCTATAAAGAAAGCTTTTGATTTTCTGCCGAAGGTTTCCAATAATAGCTTTGTTGTTTCAAATGAATGAAAAAAATTTTAATCGAATTTAGTTACATACCATAAATATTTTGCTGAACATTTTGAATGCTATTTTTCATTCCTATACTTTTTTAGGGAAATTTACACTCTGAAAGATGGAGGCGAAGTAGCTTTGGACTGGATGGACACGAATTGTAATTCCAATTCGCCTTGTATTATTATTTTGCCCGGCTTGACAGGTAATTCTCAAGACGAATATGTAAAGTGCCTAGTATACGCGGCCAATAATTCTGGCATACGTGTTATCGTCTTTAATAATCGCGGACTTGGTGGTGTAACTATCAAAACGCCACGCCTCTACAATGCCTGTAACTGTGAGGATTTGGCTGAGGTAGTGCAACATGTTCGAAATGTATTGCCTGCACACTGCAAAATAGGAGCTACTGGTGTTTCGATGGGTGGCCTAGTGTTGGGTGAGCTGATTTATTGTTTTATATTCATAAGTTCACACGAATGCAAGTTGTTACTTAATTCTGTTTCAAGGTAATTATTTGGCACGTAGAAGCCAGGAAGCGCGGACATATTTATCGGCAGCTAAAATAATTTCAGTACCTTGGAATGTGCATAAAGGTATGTTACCGATAATGCATTTTTATACTCTCTAGATGAATATTTTTTCATCTATCGTTGTTTGTACCACCTAGCACTAATAGAGAAAAATATTGAGTTGGGTATATACATACATATGTATAAACGATGAGGATGACAAAATGAGTTGCATTTCATGTATGGTATGTCCGTCCTTTCGTCCGTGAAAGCGATAACTGTATTAATATATTTAACGATATTATGAAACATTGTGAAAATGGGCTATATCGGCCTACAGCCATACTAACCTCCGTTATATAACAATTTTAAATTCCGCCTATAAATCTATAGCCCATGTCGTTACCCATATAAGACTTTGCAATTTATGCAATCTTAAGATCTAAAATAGTCAAAACCCACCATAATTTTAAGAGTATAAAATGTTCGATTACACCCAAACTTAACCGTTCCTTATTTCTTTAATAAAAATTATTTGACTTCAAATATTTTCGGTTTGCAATCAATAGCTATTGATAGTATAGAACAACCTATTTTAAATAATCTTCTCGGACGTATATTAACACAAAACATGTATCGTACGTTAAAGAGAAGTGGACTGCACGAACATCAGGAACTCGATATGAAAAGTATTAAAACGGTAGGCTTAAAAGTGATAAAATGATGATATATGTGTATTAATTTAATTTATTTTAGTGCAAAACAATCAGAGAATTCGACACCAATTTTACCATTAAACATTTTGGTTATCGCAGTGTAGAAGATTATTACAACGATGCTACTTTGCAAGATAAATTGCATCACATCTCCGTGCCACTACTGTGTTTGAGTGCTGCCGATGATCCATTTCAACCGCTTGATGGTGGGTATTCCTGAGTTTTTCTCTCTTAGAATGAAATAGTTAACTTTTTATTACTTTAGCCATTCCCATCAAAGCCGCAAACGAAAGCAGTCACGTGGCTATTATCGTAACTGCTCGTGGAGGCCACATTGGATTTCTAGAGGGATGTTTTCCTTCGGCTAAAGATCAGTACATAAGTCGCGTTTTCGTCGAATACTTTACTAAAGCTTTATTTGACGAAGAAGGTGAATTTCAACGAATTAAAGAAGATCTTCACCGAAGATACTTGGAGAAACATCGGGATTTCAAAGTTTAATGTATTATTTAAACATATTTATTGATTATTTAATTGGTTAATTAATATTGTTGTTATTAAAAATATATATGAATTAATAAAAAAGAAACATGTTAGTTTTTACAAAAATTCAAGTAAAGTTCAAGGTCAAAAACAGCCGTTTTGCTTTGCTTTTATGTTTTAAAAATAGATTTTGCAAAGATTTCAACCAATGAAACTGCGTTTTTGAGTGATAGCTTAATACGAATAGATTGTAAATCACATAAAACCATCAAAATGTAAACAAAAAACATTTTTTTAATGTAATGAATTTTTTCGTAAAGGAAAGCAACCTTCGTAGTAACACAACATCGTATAATTGAACCATGTACGAGATATTTTCTTTACTTCAGTATTAACAAAAATTTATGTAATAAAATATACTTCCGGCGGATCGCTTTTAAAGAATCCAGTTTGAGAAGTGTTTCGTCGAGTGGCAGAAGCCCTAGCATAAGTGCATAATGTCGAATGGAGACTAAGATATTTTAAGCTTCATTTAACAAAATAATGAAGAACTTTCTATAAGCCATAACGAGAATTGTAAAGTTTACGGAGACGATGCTGTATCAGTTCGTGTAGCACAACAATGGTAGTTGTTGTTGTTATAACGGAATGTCCCCGTTAGGTGGTGAGGGTTATCTAAGTTGTCGTAGACGTCATCTAACGGGAGGTCCAGGAAACCTGTTTCGACGGGTTCGGGGCAAGGGAAAAGTGTGTCAGATGAGTGGGGTTGGCGGGCCATGCAAATAGGTAGCTAATGTCATGCGCAGAGGGGTGAAGGCGCATAGACTATCAAACGTTACATCTGAAATCTTAGGGTTATTGACAGTCGGAATCTTGACGCCGTCGACGGCAATATTAATCTCAAGTCTTTCGTCTAGTTCGTGTATATGGTCGAATATGGACCACTCAGGTAATTCATGGTAGGAATGAGTAGAGCGTTGAAGATGATCTCAGTAAATTCTGTGAAGCCGACCCAGTTAGCTTTGTTAAAGTTGTCCACAGAAACAAAATCGGGATTTCTTTCGATCGAGACAATTATGGGCAGGTGTTCTGATGTGAGAGTTAGCATAGGTTATCAGGTTATTCTATTTGTCATATCACCACTAGTAATGGTAATATCTGGCGAGCGAACTTAAATTAATTCACCGATCCAAATGGGGTTAGATCGCTCTTTCCCGGATAAAATCTGAGTCAATTCCGGTGCGTAGAACTGGCTCTCGCTGCTTCCGTTATGGATTTACACTAGCGGAAAGCGCAAAAAGTGGTCGACCAAAATGTTACTTTTTTGTTTCATTATAGTTTAATATAAAAATAAAATAAAATAAGAGAAGTTTATTAGAAATACGAAACTACTCAATATTAATATTACAATTTCTATGTAAATACTTGGTTCACAATACAGCTTCTATCTATGAATGATGGTAGAGATACAAATCATGGCTTCTATCAGATGACGCCAACCTTCTATTAATATTCTTTATTTCGCCCAGATGGTGATGAAAAGCCATTAAAAGTGCATATCATATCACCAAAAACCTTTTATATTACATTCCTTTTATTTAAATCTCTGTCGCCGAAAAACGCATTATTTCGATCAGCTGATCTTTGCTGTGTTAAAATTTTGACAGCCATATGATTCTTTTCATAAATCTTAGATTATAACAATTATCAGAGAACGTTTATTATTATCAGAGAACGTCTATCACGACGTTCTCTGTCTGAAATATACGATCTCTGGATGAACATTTCAATTAGTCGATAATTTAGTGCTATTGTGACCTCAGTAGACTACTGTGTTGTGAATAAGCTAAAATAATGCAGTGCAGCAAAAAGTTGTATTAATATTTAATTATACTGCTGTAGTATTTTTAAACAAGAAGTTTTTCATTGTTTATATCATCGTAAAGTACTATGGTTTATAAGCTTATTCATATTTAAATTAATCCATAAAAATCTGCAGCAAAAAATACATTATTTTCAATAAGAATGAAATTAAAAAGAATATAAGTGTGTATACAAAAAAATTGTTTCATTAATATGTGCTAAGAAAGAGAAAGTAGTGCAAAGTTTGTAAAAACTGCAATGCTAAACTTTACAATAAGCTGATAGAATCACTAAAAGCATTCGTGATGTAAACTCAAAACCAGTACAAAATAGTAAAATTATTTTTATTTTCAAGTGGAATTTCTTGACAACGGTTCCTTAATTAAAAATAAAACACAGCTATTAACACTATTTTTTGAACAACTAGCAGATATACTTAGCCTAACAAAATGTCAGGACAAGCAGCAAACAGCCATAGCAATCAAAGAGATGTCGAAAATGGTCTCTATCCACAAATGCCGTCTGAACGTGGCCAAGCACCACAAAAACCGACAACGTCTCGTCCACCACCACGTCGTCAAGATACAATTGACATGGAAGTTATCCCATTGAATCGTAGCCAATCCGCCCCTACAGGAGTTGAAACGGATGACCGGCGACGGGCGCGGCGTATCTTTGATAATGTAAGTTTTATTTGAAATAATTGCATGAGATCGATACATTTGAGTATACATATATAGTTTTAATTGAAAATCAGATCAACATTTTTGTGTCGTAGTACGTAAACTCTTCGAAAGTAGAAGTACATAGAATGGAGAAAGTAAGAAATAAGAAATTCAACATTGCATCAAAGTTGTATTCAGTTAAAATTTTTATGACTCAGAATCATAATATTATATACCTTTAGCTTATTTTACACATTGTTTTTGGTTATTAGATATTTTTTATAAATATAACAATTCATATCTGTTTTAAACAAACAAAGGTATGTGGGGAAAGCAAAGGTAGCTATTTAATAGGGTATCGATGAATCACAACTGCATTGAAATAAATAGCTGTTTATGTGTTATACATACTTCCGTGGATTTATGAATGTGCAATTATATTTTACCTTCCGCTCCGTTGTCATAACTTTGTATAAACGTATACTTATACAATGTAATGTGAGAAGTGAAGTTGTTCTCTATCTACATACCTCTTCGATGTTTCCCTTGCGAAAAATGTCTAACTGAAATCTCTCTTTTTTCCAGTTTAGTATCCTGTCATAATTTTGCTTATTCTAATACACCTGTTGCCCTTACATTTCACAATCACCTTTATCGGTGCCATATTTTCTTGGCGACATTAAATCAACAAAAAACAAGAAAAAACGTTAACTTCGGTTGCACCGAAGCTAAATACCCTTCACAGGTGCATTTATGTTAGTAACTATATGTTCAGTTTGTAT
>NW_017536141.1:235149-270550 GCF_001853355.1 Bactrocera latifrons | reverse complement strand
GAGCCGATCTGAACAATTTTTTCGGAGATTACATAGTTGCCTTAGAAAATTATCTATACCAAATTTCGTGAATATGTCTTGTCAAATGTGAAAGTTTTCCATACAAGAACTTGATTCCGATCGTTCAGTTTATATGGCAGCTCTATGCTATAGTGGTCCGATATCGGCAGTTCCGACAAATGAGTAGCTTCTTGAAGAGAAAATGGTGTTTGCAAAATTTCAAAACGATTTCTTAAAAACTGAGGGACTAGTTCGTATATATACAGACAGACGGACAGACAGACAGACAGACATGGCTAAATCGAATCAGCTCAACATACTGATCATTTATATATATACTTTATAGGGTCTCCGACGCTTTCTTCTGGGTGTTACAAACTTCGTGACAAAATTAATATACCCTGTTCAGGGTATAAAAAGGCACACATTTGTGGTTTTTTTGCTTTATAATTTAGCTTTTCACATTTCCGTTTTCCAGCTTAATTTTTAATTTACGTTTTGTACTTACCAATTGAGGCATTGGCAATTTTCCCGTGTATTTAATATTTTTTTCTTTGAATGTTTACATTTGGTTTTTTTTTGCATACGAACGATATTCAGAAACCTGTTATCTATTTTTTATTTAAACATTCTTTAGTAATTAGAAATTCATAAGATGAGAACACATGCATATGTATACATATGTATATATGGCGTGAAATATACATATGTGTACGATATTTTACTTAACTAAGCATTTTGGAAAGTTGCTTTGGTTTGGGTTTTATGCAATTGATTTCTTATCTATATTCATGTTATTACTATTTGCGCCTTTGATACATACATAAGTATGTATATAATTAAATAAATAAGTAAACATTAAGGGAGTCATCCCTTGGGTTTCAAAAGTTTTTTTGCTTTTGCATTAATCCCATCAAGAGCAGACCTGAATTTTCAAACCTATTTTTCTCGAAACAAAATTTTTCAAATTGGCTTTCCGATTTCTCAAAAACGATTCCATCGAATGCTTTAAAGTTTTAAGTTATATGATATATTCATTACACATGTTTCTATCGCCTGAACCAAAATTTTTGAAAAATATTGAACCATTTTTTTTTCATAAAAAAGTAGTTGAGAAAAATCATTAAATTTTGTGTTTTAATGTTTAAACGCATTCAAAAAATTTAAATTTCAATGCATGTAAAATATCCTACTTTCGGCAATAATCCTACAGATTAGCATGCATTTTTTATTTTGATCTGTTGGAATCATGTACACTGTTTGTGTGCCTTTTTTTCATGGGTGCCATTAGAGCAATTGACAAAATACTTTTGCTTAAGAAAATTCATAATTACAACTCAAGGCTTAATTAATATTTTTAAAAAAGTTGCAGGGTTGATGTTTTTTTTTTCATTTCATTATAAAAAATGCTAAAAAACGGCGGTCACACCGGATGAACCCATTCATACATTCGTGCTGATTTATATATTTATACATATATTTTTGGAAGGCAAGTTTGTATATATGTACATGGTATACATGAATTTAAACTTGTTATCTAATCTTTGGTTAAAAAAATCAAATATTGTAAATAAAATCGAGTAGTAACTAAATCGACTATGCTATGACATTCAGAATGTTCGAACAAGAAAATAATAAAACATTAAATATTTATCGTCGTGAAATCATCCCAACAATCCCAGTAGAATAGAATAGAAACATTCTAACAATCCTAGTAAGAATACATATATATAATTTAATAAACAATTAAAATTTGTATGATCTCGATCGAGTTTATGTTTAATAAAATCATGAAATTACTTGGAGTAAGTTCCTATTTCACCGAAAACAGAAATTTATACACCCAGCGAAATATTTATAAAGCCAGAGGGCGCTTATTTGATTTCATTGTTTGTTTAGTTGTGACAAGACTACATGTGAGTTATTAATTATTTTTGCATAAGTAATTTAATTAGCTAATTAATATCATATTTTTTAACTTTTTTTCAAAATCGTAAAGAATGCTTCACGAAAAATCTTTGACTGAAGAAGAGAAAGGAAAATTTATGGCATATTATGAAGAGAGTTTGTCAAATCAAAACATTTCAAGACGATTCAATAGGTCGAAGGATATTGTAAGGAAATTTTTACAATAAGGATTAATTATGGAAAAAATAAGAGAAGTGGGAGGCCTCCAAAAGTGTAATAGATGTAAATTAGATAGTATTTATGACAAAAAACGTGTCCAACCGTCATTGACCGACAAACACAAATTGGCCAGGTTTCGTTTCATGGAAAAATATCGCTAGTGGAAAACCGTTATTTTTACTGACGAAAAAAAAAACAATATCTTTGGAGACCATCTGGTCAGATGGCCCAATATTGGAGGCTCAAAGAATCCTCAAAGCAGAAATTTAAGCGACAAAATTTTGGAGGCGGATCACTCATGGTTAGGCCTGGGATAACTTACAGAGGTAAAACTCCAGTTTTCTTTGTAAGAACAAAAATGGACTCAGAATACTGCATTAAATTACTGGACGAAGTTCTAATTGATTTCGGAGAAGAATTTGTTGAAAATGAATTTACCAGCACGATAATGCAGCGATTCATCGTTCCATGTTGATTTCTAGCTGGCTCGGAATATAAAATTTCTCGACTGGTTTACAATTGGTCCTAACCTAAACCCTATTGAAAACCTTTGGTCCGTGTTATCAGCCAAGGTTTTCGAAGCGGATCGGCCATCGTCGAAAAAGGGCAACAATTGATCAAACTTATCCATTCTTTATTTAAATCTATGCCCAGACGCCTGGAAGATGTTATTCGGAACAATGGAGGTCATACATTTTATTATTAATCATTTTATTTTTCTCTTATTTATTAAAAATATAATGCGTAAAAAAAGTGGATTTATAATCATTTGGTTGTGCTTATTTAAATTATGTTTGAGAATTGACATATTACACAGTACAACAGCTTGGTGAGAAATTCCAAGCCAGGGTGATGGTTCTAGGTCAGTATAGTAAAACCCTCAAAGGGTTTGGCGTTCGTATGTGTCAGTTTTTTTTATGACCTAATACTTTCAGAGCTGGAGTGTTTTGGTCCATTCGGACAACATGACCTAGCCAGTGTACCCGCTGTGTTTTAATTCGCTGAACTATTTCAATGTCGTCGTATATCTCGTACAGCTCATCGTTCTACTGAATGCGATATTCGCCGTGTCCAACACGCAAAGGACCAAAAACCTTTCGCAGAACTTTTCTCCCGGAAACTCGCAACGTCGACTCATCTGTTGTCATCGTCCAAGCCTCTGCACCATATAGCAGGGCGGAAATAATGAGTGACTTATAGAGTTTGGTTTTTGTTCGTCGATAGAGAACTTTATTTTTTAATTGCCTACTCAGTCCGAAGTAGCACTTGTTCGCAAGAGTTATGTATCCTGCGTTGTATTTCCAGGCTGACATTGTTAATGGTGTTTATGCCGATTCCCAAATATACGCAACTATCTACAATTTCAAAGTTATGACTGTCAACAGTGACGTGAAAGCCAAATCACGATTGCGACGACTGTTTGATGACAGGAGATAATTGGTCTTGCCCTCGTTCACTGCCAGACCCATTTGCTTTGTTTCCTTGTATATCTGGAGAAAGCAGAACTAACGGTGCTGCTCGATTCAGTTCTGCAGCTCGAATTATTTTCTCCAGCAGCAGGTTGAAGAAGTCGCACGATAGGGAGTCGCCTTGTCTGAAACCTTGTTTGGTACCGAACGGCTCGGAGAGGTCCTTCGAAATCTTGACGGAGTTTTTAGTGTTGCTCAACGTCAATTTACACAGCCGTATTAGTTTTGCGTGGATACCAAATTCAGACATCGCGGCATAAAGGCAGCTCCTTTTCGTGATGTCGAAAGCAGCTTTGTAATCGATGAAGAGGGGGTGTGTGTCGATTCTCCTTTCCCGGGTATTTTCCAAAATTTGGCGCATGGTGAAAATCTGGTATGGTAGAATACGCTGTCAAATTAGTAGAAAGCTTGCCTCGGAGATGCCAGGCAATTATCGACGCCGGTTGTGACTGGACACATTATTGACCAAGTTGCATTATTGTGTGTAAAGTGTACAATGTACTATATATATAAATATGAAAATTTCATAAAATAATTTTTTTTTAAATTAACACGACCACGCTGTTACTGGCAGACTGTATCGCATCCATCGGCTACTCGTGCATGTACTTTGGGCTGCCAATGTATAATATATTGATGACAAAAAAAAACACCGACCGATATTAGCGCGACCTCTTTGTGGCATTGTAACAAATTTCAATCTGTAATTGATCACTTTGTATGAAACACAAATAAAGTTTTCACTGAATAATTTTCAATAATTTACCTTTTGAATAGCCGATATAAAGAAAGCAAACGACAGAAATTGTACTCTTCAAGTAATTTACAAATAAATCAATTGGAAAACAAAACAAAAAAAATTAAAAAAAATTTTTTTAAAGTCACTTTTTGAAAATTTACGCTCGTGAATCGGTTAAAAATTAACATTTTCTGATTTTTTTAGTCAGCTATAGCGAATAGACATTAATTTTAACTTATTTTTATATATAGGATTAAGAAAATCCTAGAGATTTGAGAAACTATCAAGAAAATTTACGAGCTTATTTAAATTTTGGCCGCGTTAACGCATGGTACCGTTAAAAAGCGCAATGCCGACGTTCCAGTTTAGGCGCGCAAGTTATATATATATGTACATATGTATATATCTCCTTTTGCTTATGCAACACAGCACTCAAAAAATTTTGTAACTGAATTACGATAGCACTTGTCGTAATGTACTACTATGTTTTGGTATTTAATTTTTCCTAAAATTGGCATTTGAGCGATTTCAAGTTTGTCATTCAAACTAATCATTGTATTTAAGGTTAAACATGTTTTTATGATAAAATAATACTCATAAACATATATGGAAACATGTTTTAAAACATACTATATGTGCGTAAATAAATGTACGTATATACATAATTACATAATTTATGGAACAGAGAAGTGCAATAATGCACCTCATACTGCATTGGTTATTCGTGATAATTTCGCCACATTTTCGTGCCGCAACCACCTGGTTATTCAGCAAATTCACATGACCACTCCGAGGACATCGTTTTGGCTCAATTGAGGATATAAAAGCTGAATCGAAGAAGGCTCTGATGGCCATCACGACGGAGAGTTTTTCCAATTGCTATGATGACTCGAAAATTCGTTGGCATAAGTGTATTGCAGGGAAATGGACAAAATTCACATTTCAATTTAATCACAGTAGTACATATATTATATAATTGCATGAATATGATTATCATTCATTCGTTTCTAGGTGTTTGAATTAAAAATCCGGGATTAAGGAACTAGTCTCTCATTTAGGTTATCAGTATTTTACAACGCATATTTTATTTATCTCGATATTGTTTAATTATCTGCTAGTTGAATTTTCCTTTTTGTCCTCTGGAAGCTCCAATTCAATTATAATAATGTTATAGCAGTAAAAATATCTTAAGGTGCAATTTGATAAACTTACTTACATATGTATGTACATACTTTAATTTTTTCGGCTTTCTTCCTCTTTATTGATTTAATTATCGCTTACGCGGTTATAGTCGAGTTTACAACAGTGCGCCAGTCGTTTTTCCTTTTCGCTGTTTGGCGCCAATCGGAGATTCCAAGTGTAGCCAAATCATCCTGGTCTTTCCATCGGAGTGGTGGTCTTCCCTTTCCTCTGCTCTGAACTATGTCAATGTAGTCGTATAACTTATACAGCTCATTGTGCCATGACTTATGCCTACTCAGTCCGAAGTAGCACCTGTTGGCAAGAGTTATTCTGCGTTGGATTTTGAGGCTGACGTTGTTATTGTGGTTAATGTTGGTTCCAAGATAGACGAAATTATCTACGACTTAGAAGTTGCGACTGTAAACAGTGACGTGGGAGCCAAGTCGCGAGTCCGACGACTGTTTGCTTGATTACAGGATGTATTTCGTCTTGCCCTCGTTTACTATCCATTTGTTTCGCTTGCTTATCAAAACTGAAGAAAATAGAACTAACAGCGCGGTTGTTGGAGCCAATGATACCAATTTCATTGGCGTATGCCAGCAGCTGTACACTCTTATAGAAGATTGTACTTCCTCTGTTCAGCTCTGCAGCCCGAACTATTTTCTCCAGGAGTAAATTGAATAAGTCACACGATAGGGAGTCGCCTTGTCTGAAACCTTGTTTGGTATCGAATGGCTCGGAGAGGTCCTTATCGATCCTTCCGGAGCTTTTAGTTTTGCAAAGATACCAAATTCATACATCGCGTCATAAAGGCAGCCTTTTCATTTTTTCATTTTCCTCTAAATCTCTTTTCTCGGCATAAGCTTTTACAAAAAAACATTCCTTTCCAAAATTTAGAATAAACCACATTTTAATGTTCCAAACATGCCTTAAAGTTTTTTATTTAAAAGAATTATTTTAACAAAATATCCGTTTTATTAAAAAGTCTGCTAGCGCTTTCTTCTTTGAAACCTCCACTTTCTGATGATAAAAAAATATATATTTACTATACATTAATATGGCAAGTTTTCTTAGAAATTACATTTTTTATTTCATCGATATATTTTTACGTTTTATATAATTGTAAATTTGTTTACACATGTGAATATTTAATATGGTAATTAACAGAGTATAATAGTTTTGTTCACCTAACGCTTGTCTGTATCATCGAAAAATAATCGTTATATAATATATATAATTCATATAATTCATATATATATATTGTAATACCCAACGATTACCCGCCTCCCGCCCAACCAACGCGAGGGGCGCAATCCGCAAACGAGCGGAATTAGCCGAGTCATAAAAGGCAAGAGAGTTTCAGGCGTTGCGATCTTAAGCTGCTCAGCTTTAGAAACAAGAATTTCAACAGCCAGAATTTAGAATTAGATTAAAGTAAGTTCATTATTTTTTAATGTTACTCGTTAAGAGCAAATAAAATATTTTTTTAATGGTAAAGAGTGTGTGTGGTAGATGAAATGTTCTATGAGAATAGAAATTGTGCCATATACGGCGGAATAATTCGTTTAACCCAAAATTTTCAAAAAGGCAAAAAGTAAAAATTGGTTTTGAACGGACTCTAACTTCTCTGAATGGATAACTAGGTTTCCAAACCACAGAAGCATACTCTAATATAGGCCTCCACCAAAGATGTAAAAATAGTTTTTGTAGTAAGAAATTCTTTACACCAAATTTTAACAAAACTTAGAGCGCCTTTAGGTTAAAACCCGTGGAAGATACGTGAAGATTAAAAAGTGAGTTTAGGGTCCATTATTACTCCCAGATCAACAAAACTGCATACTTGCTCCAAGCTAAAGTTTGGTATTACATTTGAAGTCAGGTCTACAGATCTACGTGAAAAGCACATCGTTTTACATTTTTTAAGGTTCAATGGCATATAATTATGTTTTTTTTTTTGGTTTTTTGTGCAATATATTTTTTTATTTATTGAATCTCCTTTTTGTTTTAAAAGCCTAACAATAAGTTATAAAATCTTAAATTTATTAAAAACTAAACAAGCTCAAGCAAGTGATTGAGCTGTTTTAGTGATACCCGGCGCCTTAGTACGCAGGCATATCTTTTAAGGCATGTTTGATCGCAGGAATATACCAAAGCATTAGCCAAAGGGCTTGGGTGATCTCGGAGTTTAGGTATATATTTAATTCTGTTGTCTTCTACTTCATTCTTTAGCATAGAAATACCAAGGTCTTCATGGATATTTTTATTACGCATGTACCACGGTGAACACGTGATTATTTTACGAATTTTTGATTCGAACCTTTTTATTAAATAAATATTAGTTGCACAGGTCTTACCTACAGTTGAATGTCATACATCCAAATCGGCTTTATGACCGCATTATATAAAAACACTTTGTTGTCTAGGCTAAGTTTGGAGTTCTACAAATGCACAAAAATTAGCAAAATATAGCAACAAAATTTCCAGCTGAAAGCTCAGCAAAGATGCGTGCTTTGAAAGAAAGTCACGGAAACGATGCCATGAATGTTTTAAAACATTATCTGCTCAACGAAGCAAAAGTTTTGTTGAATAGAACCATAAAAGTTACAACGTTCTGCCAATTTTGCGAAAATAAACCACCACTTTGTTTAAAAAAACTCACAAATATTAATAAATATATTTAAAAAGTTGTTTTGATACCAAATAGTTTTATTTCATTTATCAAAAAATAGTACTGTATCAAAGACAGCGTGACCCACCGGGGGCTCACACCGTCCTCAACGTGCTACGTTTTTTCTCTAGTATAATAAAAAAAAATATAATCAGTCAACAGTTAACAAATAATTGAAAATAGGGTGTTTTATTTTATAACTGCAAGGTGCGTTCCAAAGTAAACAGGACTTTTTGAATTTATATCTATATGTCGACTGGTGCGTTAGAATCTGTTATTTTTATCCAGTGAGAATTTCATGACATTTCATAGATTGAAAGACAAGTTATTTCGTTTTAAGTATCGGTATGTTTGTGTTATGCGTGCGAAAATGAGCTTCGAACAAAGAGCCAACATTAAATTTTGTTTTATAATTGATAAAACTTTAACCGAAACGTTTCAATTGATGAAACAAGTTTATGGCGATGATTGCCTATCCCGTAGCAGAGCTATCGAGTGGTTTCAACGTTTTCAAAGTGGTCGTGAGGACATAAATGATGATCAATATGTGGGACAATAAAAAAAACGTAAATTCAATCGAATCTTTGCGCGAATTCATCAAAAATTAACCGAAATCATCATTGAAATTCATGGAAATGGAATTGAACATCTTTAAAGCAACAATTTATAGCATTTCACATTTAACCACTCCCCGTACTCACGTGATATGATGCCGTGCGACTTCTTCCTTTTCGGAAAAATGCCCGTGAAAGGAAAGCGTTATGCAGACGTAGAGGTCATTCAAAAAGTCTTGTACCGGCATACTGGCGGCCATAGCGGCCAACGAGCTAAAACACTCGTGCTTTTTAACGGTCCAAAAAGTTGTATTGGAGCAGAAGAAGACGATTTTGAATAAAATAACAATAATAATTTGAATTTTTTAAGTCCTGTTTACTTTGGAACGCACGTTGTATATATTTCTATCTTTAACGTTTATGTAAAACAACGTAATTATATTAAAATAAGTATAATCTTTTAGCATGATTCAGATGGCGATGGCTTCATTAATATTCACGAACTTAAAGGCCTTATCAATGCAGGCCTCTGCAGTGATATTCCCGATTACATTGCTTCACAAATTCTTCAAATGTCTGATGATGATAGTGATGGGCGTTTAAATTTCGAGGAATTTTATCAAATGTCCCAAACTCACAAATGGATGATAAGGAATATTCTTACCAAATACTGTCGCTTGGTTGTTCCGCCGCCAAAAGCAATCGAGGGTGACCAATTGGGTAAGTGGAAATGGCGTTCCAACTAAGTTTTTATTTCTTATTGGATTTTTTTTTTAAATATTTAATATTTGCAGATGGTGTCTATGAAAAGCAAATGTCAGTCTGCCCACCGCCACTGACTATGGTTATATTCTCCATAATTGAAATTTTATTCTTCTTAGTGGATGTAATACATTTTCAGTAAGTATAAATTTAGCAAAACTAATTTATAATTTTTAGTACTAAAATATTACGAAGAATAGCTAAATCGGCTAAAAGAGCTCGCTATTACACTTACACTGAAAGTACAAAAGTATACATACATCTATTAGAACTTTTCATTATTAAAAAAAAAGAACAATATTGTACACAGTTCTTTTTATGATTTTTACGATCGCTAAACGGTAGGCCGCCAGTAGTAAACTCGAATATAATTTTCATGTTCCAAATTTAAATTTGGCTTCCTTTCCAGCTGGCAATGGCTAACAATCGTAAAAAATTCAACAATATACTACAAATTTTAAATGTTTAATCATCTAACATATTCTGGAATACTTTCAAGCTGCTCTTTTATTCTTACGCCCATTTTACGCAACCCTTTAAAATGAGATTTTTGTTGTTACTAATTTCTTTAGATAGTATGTAATGAGGTATTGGGCTGCGAACTGGGCCTATGTGCCCTCACCTATATCATATATGGTCACCAAGATCCAGCTTCCTGAATAATTCCAGGAGCCTGCAGGGCACTACTGAGGTGATGTGATCCCTGTCCACATAGATGGAACCCAGAGCCTAAAGCCTGCTTCTGCAAATTGCTGGACAATTCAGAATCAGGTGTGCAGATGTTTTCTGTTCCAAGTCGCAAAATCGGCAGTTTGCGCAAGAGACTACGTCTATGTTGGACAAGTGCTACCTGAGACTGCAGTACCCTGTGTAGAGCGCGACATAGAGGCGGAATTCGTCACGGGGGAGATTAATCATTTCCTTAAACCTAGAGGGATTGTACCTTCCTAGAAGCAGTTTGGCATGACGCATTCTTGCTGCCTGCTTTCAGTGCTGTTTTCTCTCAACTCTCTTCTCCTTAAGAGTGTGGGCCCCCCTGCGATGTATGGTTCTGATCAAATCATCTTGGACGCTTTCGGCCAGCACATTTCCAGCTATGCACTCTTCTACTAAAAGCGATTTAACCTCATATGCTGAGATCTCTTTTAGTGCCGCTTGACTGCCGCTAAGAATGGCGATGCGCTTCTTGCGGTGGAGATTGAGTTCTACACACTGACTTATAGCAAAAACTTCTGCTTGAAAATGCTTGGAAAACATACCATTGGTATAGATAGCTAGCTTGCGGTCCCTCAATGCCAATGTCTCCAATGCCTTCCGGTATTTTCGAGCCGTCAGTGTACCACTGGACTAATTTCTTTAAACCTGCTTATATTTTTTGCAGAGACGATCCTAACAACACTGCCAATATAGGTGAAAATACGAATGGCCCCGCAGCAACTCTCTTCATTTACAATCCCTACAAGCGTTACGAGGCTTGGCGTTTTGTCACATACATGTTTGTGCATGTCGGCTTGATGCATCTTTTCATGAACCTTATCATACAAATATTTCTGGGCGTCGCTTTGGAACTTGTACATCATTGGTGGCGTGTAGCTTTGATTTATTTGGCTGGTGTGTTGGCAGGCTCGATGGGTACATCATTGACCAGTCCGCGCATTTTCTTAGCCGGTGCCTCTGGTGGCGTTTATGCGCTAATCACAGCGCACATTGCCACCATAATTCTGGTAAGTTATTTCATTTTAAAACATTATAAAAACAATAAAAGTATTTCTTTCCATTTATTTCCAAAACAGAATTATAAGGAAATGGAGTATGCTATAGTGCAGTTATTTGTATTTCTTATATTCTGCTTCACGGACTTGGGTACTTCTGTTTATCGGCATTTGACAGATCAGCACGATCAAATCGGTTACATTGCACATTTATCAGGCGCCGTCGCGGGTCTATTGGTAGGTATAGGGGTGCTGCGAAATCTGGAAGTACGTCGTTGGGAAAGAATACTCTGGTGGATCGCTATTATACTCTACTTTTCACTTATGATGACCGGTGTTTTAATACATGTGCTGATGCCCAATTATTTCCCACGTCAAGAATACAATTAGATTAATATCGAGCAATCAACCGAATCGCTAAAGCATACATACAATCTGACATAGCAGTATACGCATAAAAATACAATATTTTATAACATGTTTATAGTAATTATATATAAGTGGGACAGATTATTTACATTTTGATATATTTAGACAGATACGCACATGAGCAACATGAACGACATATAGTTGCATTTTTGGTATTAAGTTTTAAAGAGCTAGTGTCAAGCCCAAAGTGCCTTTAAAGTATTTTTTACACATAAATTACTCTACAAGAAAGTAAAAATATAAATTTATAATAAAGTCATACTGCATTTACCAATTAGGATTATATTTGGTGTGTAAACTGCAACTCAAATGTTAAAATTCTTTGTAAAGACTTAAAGTAAAAGAAATATATGTAGATATGTATCTCTTTCCGGGAGACATTTTCAAAATGTAATGACATTGATGATTTTTTTTTTTAATTATTTTATTAATTGGATCTGTTTTTTTTACGCCTAACAATAAGTTATAAGATCTTCTATTTAAAAAATAGACAAGCTCAAGCAATTGATTGAGCTGTTTTGGTGATACATTGATGATGGCAGCCAAATAAAATGCATCTGAAGGCTTTGTATATTTTGATAGCAGATTTAAAATGTATACACATTATGAATTGAACTATTATAAATATTTCGAAAATATTAAAAGTTTTAAGAAAAAATATTTATTCTCTCAATTGCATAAATTGAACCACATAATTAATAACTTGTAAAATAGCTTAAAACTTTTGGTATGAATTGAACTTTGCATAGAAATTACTTTAGTTAAGTGGAATTGACACAAAGATCAAAAGTATTCAATTATGAAGAAAATAAAAATTGACAGCTTTAAACGTAAGATTTTGTCGAAATTTAATTTTATTACTTTGTCGGCGTAAGTTTTTATTGAAGACATAATTCGATTTATATGAAAATTCTAAAGAAATATAACAATAACAATACTACATGTAACAATACTATGATGTTTCATTGTGGTATTTGTATAAACACTGCTAAAAAACAGGTAACAAACTTTGCTAAAAGCTTTTACACAAAAGCTATTCAAAATATTCTCTCAAAATGTCTTAAAAAATTAATTAATGAAGTGGAAAACAAGACATTTTTTCACATTTTTTCTTTCGGAAAAGCAGGAAATTCCTCATTTTATGTGAGGATTTTAGAGAAACTTTAACCAAATCGCTTTTTTACGATGAAAATATATTAATGATACGTTTACTATGGTATTGTTACTACATGTCTGTCTCAGGTATAAGAATGCCACGTTCTACAGAACTTTCGAATGGAGCGAGTTATGGGATAGCTGGAATGCTTAAAGCCGGCAAGTTTCTGCGGCATTGAACCGCTATCGTAATATACACACCTGCTCAAAATAATAGTTACACAATACTTTTTCAAGTAAAGCTGATGAATAAAAAGTTTCATTTAAATTTTTAAGAAAAACGACAACGTACTTATATTTTTCAAATATTTACAAGCTTATTTAAATAAACTTCATTTAAAAAAAAGTAAAACAAACAAATGTAGATCTAAAAACATTTCATAGCTAAAATAAACTTGCTCAAAAAATAGGTACACTTTTAATAAGACAATTATTTTGGAAAAACAAATTATAAAACAGTTTTGTTGTATATTTAACATTACTCAGTTAATAGCTAGTATATCCACCATTATTCTGGATTACTTTATTTATTCGTTTGGGCATACTACTGATTAAAGTCTGACAGGTTTCTTTAGGTATCTCATACCAAGTTTTTTGTATGYACTCCCATAACTGGTCTTTGTTAGAGAAAGATTGGCTCGCCAAATTTTTTTTTAGTTCTCCCCATAGGTTTTCTACATATTCCATACCAAGAAAAACATCCCCACACCATGACGTTTCCGCCTCCATGTTTCACAGTTTTGTTTTTGTGAATCGAACGTGAAATTCCTTTCCTTTTGGACGACGCACATTTCTCTCACAATCGTTTCCAAACAAATTTACTTTCGTTTCATCGCTCCATAAGATGTTTCTCCACTTTTTTGTTCCCTCAGGTCCTGACCAATCTAAATGACTTCTTGCAAAATTTAACCTCATATCTAAATTTTTTGATCGCATTAATGGAACTTTCCTGGCTATACGTCCTGGTAGCTTGGCCTTTTGCAAACGCCAAAACGAACTTTTTTGGCACTTACTACATTTCCAAATTCTGCTGCTATCACCTTCCACGACTTGAATGGGTCCTTTTTTCAAATAGTTACAATGTGGCGATCAAGAACTGTACTCGTTTTTTGTGGCCTTCCACGAGTTTCCCTACTACATTTTCGCTCTAAAGCATTTTTAACAAAATTACGAGACCTTTCCATTAATTTCCCAATTTCCCGAAGCGATTTTCCTTGCTTTCTGAGGTTTGAAACCAGCCGGGCTCCTTTAACAGTGCAATGTGACTTCCGACCCATCTGATTAAAAAATAATTTAATTTATCTGCAGCATTTTGAGCTTGATTGAAAGAAAACTTACCAATTCAGATAAAAAAACTTGAAAAACTGGATAAAATTAATTTTGTTTTCGCAAAAAGCTAAGTTCACTTATGTGTAACTATTATATTGAGCAATTTTTTTTTTCTGAGAATTCACACAAAACTGACACATGCATTAATTCGGGGAATCACATACTTCATTCTCTTAGAAAGGGCGATGCCATATTATCTTAATTAAACTTACAGCATAACTTGTAGCACTCAGCCCATAAAAAGTTTTTTAAACTGTTGAGAGTACTAAGTTTTATCGTGGAACTATTATTTTGGGAAGGTGTGTATGTACATTGCAATTATTTGAAAGATTCCAAGAACTATATTGTATCAAGCGTCTCAGTATCAATTGATAAGCGCGAGAAGAGATTTATTTATTACTTAGCAACAAACGAAGGTATGAGTTGCAGACAGACAAAAGTACAATTATGTCTACCAAAATTAGACTTAAAGCTTAGTATCCAGCTCTCAAGAAATGTAAAAACTTCAAATAAAAAACGCTTAAGAAACGGTCAAGCAACTTTCCTGCGCTAAATTTACTTGTGCTAGTATGCAGCTCTAAAGTAATCTAGTAATAATTTTTAATAAATTTTTTCAATAAAATGCGAATATGGCAAACCTAGTTTTGCGAAGAAACATCAAAACAACAATTGTTTCTTGAATTGAATTCAAAGTAATCGTTAAATTCATCCTAAATTAGTTAAATTCATTGTTATGAAGTATATTTCCTTTTGAAAAGTTGTATAAAACTTACCAATCATCAACAACATTCCTTAAATCGCAATGAAAAAATTTATGTGACGACACACATACATACAAACATATTACGCACAAAGTTTATTTTCTTTCTTTACTTAAAGAAATAATGTATTTTTTCTTGAGCAATTACTTGAGAGCTGGATACCAACCTTAAGGAAAAACTATAATATGCATGCTCCTTAGCAATATATAGCTCGGCCGGCAATCCATCGGTCCCCGCCGCTTTGTTCATCTTCAGGCGGGTAATTGCTATTCGAACTTCTTCCTGGTCGGGCAATGGAACATCTGCTCCATCGTCATCGATTGAGGAATCGGGTTCGCCTTCTCCTGGCGTTGTGCGTTCACTGCCATTCAGCAGACTGGAGAAGTGTTTCCTCCATAATTTAAGTATGCTCTGGGCATCGGTGACTAGATCACCTTTGGGAGTTCTACAAGAGTATGCTCCGGCCTTGAAACCTTCTGAGTAGAGTTTTCGAGCATTACTCCTGTCGGCCAGCTTATCAAGCTCTTCGTACTCACGCATTTCGGCCTCTTTCTTTTTCTGTCTGCAAATGCGTTTCGCTTCCCTCTTCAACCCTCGGTATCTATTCCATCCCGCACGTGTTGTGGTCGATCGTAACGTTGCGAGGTAGGCAGCCTGTTTTCTTTCCGCTCTCCGCACTCCTCGTCGTACCAGCTGTCATTTGCTTAAGGAAAATGCGAAACTGGTCGCATCTTCCGTACGGAATCAGCTGTTTTCGCTTTTTGTCAACAGATACATCATTTTGAATTTGAAGATGGAGGACAACGAAGGTTTTATACAAAGTTTAGTCGAAAATATTGAAAAAATAAATGTTTTTACGACAAATCAGATGCCTTTCATTTCAATCGCGTGTATATAAAAAATCTATGTGGTCAATCCCCTTCATTTCTAGGAATCGTACAAAAAAGGATCCTACTTCCTCTTCCTGTTTATTTCCCTCACTCACGAATTGTTTATTGGCCATTTTCTCTTCTGCATGTAAGTACATTATAGTCATTCAAAAGTCTACGCTCCGTTCCTTATGCATTTGACAGGCTTTTCGTTAATTTTTTGACAGTAACATACGGCTGCATATGCATATTATAGCTATGCCATTAAGTTTGAATCAAAACTAGCAGCGAATGAAGAAGCAACATAGAGATGCCCGTGTTAATGTTTTCCAACAACTATCGGTTTTTTCAGGACGAATTTGAAAAAGAATGTTTTAGTGATGAGAAAAGTTTAATTTGGATATTTAAGATAGCCATCCAATAGAGACTTTCTTTAAGCGTAACTACTATCTTTAATAGTAAAGCCATATCTCGCACAGCTGTTCATTGAAATAGCAGTGTAACAGAAGATAAATATGTTTTACAATGTAACGTTTTTTTAATTTTTGTGTATTCCCGTTCGTTTGTTGATCGCTTATATATACATAGGTTTTGTTAAATACAAGGTGTATTTCAAAGTAAACAGGACTTTTTGAAGCTAGCGCCCCCTGGTGGTGCCACCTATATGTTGACTTGTGCGTTAGAATCTGTTATCTTTATCAATTGTCAAGTGAGAACTTCATAACATTTCATCTATTGGAAATTAAGTTATTGCGTTTTAAGTGTCAGTATGTTTGTGTTATCCGTGCGAAAATGAGCTTCGAACAAAGAGCGAACATAAAATTTTGTTTTTGTATTAAAACTGATAAAACTTTTAGCGAAACGTTTCAATTGATGAAACAAGTTTATGGTGTTGATTGTCTATCCTGTAACAGAGTGCACGAGTGGTTTCTACGTTTTCAAAGGGGTCGTGAGGACATAAATGATGATCAGCATGTGGGCCAATAAAAATCCGTGATCACCGGAAATTCTATCGAAACTGTGCGTGAACTCATCAAAAATCAACCGAAATCATCATTGAAATTCATGTAAATGGAATTGAACATCTCCAAAGCAACGATTTATCGCATTTTGAAAGAACATTTGGGCTTACGAAAGGTGTGTTCCGTACAAATTGACTAACGACCAAAAATTTCTCTCATCGTTCGACGCTTGTGACCAATTATTTGACCAAAAACCACATTTTACTCCCCGTATTCACCTGATATGGCACCGTACGACTTCTTCCTTTTCGGAAAAATGCATTTGCCCGTGAAAGGAAAGCTTTATGCAGACGTAGAGGTCATTCAAAAGGTCCTCAATGCTCCAAGAGAGACAAGCTTTTGACTTAACCATTTTTTTAAACGCAGTAAGATATGTCAAAAGTATTTTTGTGTACTGAAAATACTTAAAAATTTAATGACTTATAGTTAAATTTATTAAATACTTACAAAGATAATATTTGATATGAATTTTAAGATATTTTTGCGTTTTATTTTTATGAAATTTAAATTATATCAGTATTTTTTGTTATAAAAAATATTATTTTTGTTTTGTTTTTGTTTACTGCATCTTATGAAGCCACACATAAAAATATATACTATCAAAATGTGTGTATAAGTAATGTGTTCTTAATAACTCAAATTCATATTGATGAAACTATTGCACATACAATTCATTTAGGAAGATATGTTAAGTCCTCCAAGAGTAATTTACTATAATTAATCTAAGAATAATAATTAAGAATATCCCAATTACAACTCGTTTTAATAATTCGCTAATTTCGTAAAATTTAACGGAAAAATAAGAACAATTAATATAATAATACATTTGCTAAACTAACTAGTGCAGACAACATCGTGTGATCATCATTAATCATCTACAAAATTAATTTTTAGCTTTTGCTGTGTATACATATATAGTACTTATATCATCGTCCTTTTAATTGATCGTGGTTAATTGATTTACCCGTTTATTTGAATCAAATGATCGGTAAAAACTGTACTGCATACCAAATACGTGTAAACTGTCCCGCTTAATTGGTTTCCATGCTCTGATAATATACATTTATTCGTGAAGGTATTTTGAATGGTGCTAATGTTGAGGACCAAGATAAAGTTGTCAAAGCCTCTGTCAGTTCTCGAAATTTTATAAGTAACTGTAAGCATATTTTCATTCAGAAAACCAGTTTTTGAGTTAGGGAATATGGAATAGCATGTTATTTTAGATTTAACTATATGCAAAAAAAAAAAAAATTACAGCCTTCTTCAATTATAAACGTATGCCGGATTTCTAAATATATAGTACATATGTACATTGTATGTGTACTAACCAACTCTATAAGTAAATATTACTTTTACTTCAATTTTGTTTTTTAGCTTGCTTTCGCTATATTAAGTGAATTATTGTACTTCTCCTAAATCTTTCTTTTTTATAATAGCTTTTCTGCAAAATCTTCTTTAATTAGAAGAAATAATAATATTAAAAAATTAATTTTCACTAAGTAATAATATTACACTTTGTGACGTATATTTTAAGTACATATAATTGTTTCCGTTTGTTTTATTTCTCATGGTTTTTAATATTTTGTAGGCAGCACTGCTCAGAAATGGACGATTTTTGCTATTTTTTGACAGATGTCGCTTGAAGTCTGCCGCCTCCTTTGCGTTTACAGCATCAGAGGTATGCAGTTTTATATTACTAATTAAATTATGTGTAAGTATATTAACAAAAACATATTTTAATATTTTTAGATGGCAGAAAATAAACAATGCACAGTTTGCTATCGATTTTTCCAATATTCTTAAACTTTTCGCACACTTTTACCGCATTACAATCAATTATTGCGTTTAATTTCAATCTATTTTAACGTAGTTAATAATAAACGAATTTTTTCGTTAAATTTATATTGATTTTCCAAAAATACCAAAATTTCTATTAATAATTTCTAATTAACTTATTTCATTCATTTTTATTTCACTTTTTTTAATAAATAAACAAATTTCAGCTGTCTAAATGCAGAAGTCTGTCGTCTTTCACCATAAAATTTCAATTCGCATTGCTTAGCGTTGCTCAAAGCACATTAATTTTGCTCGTCTCCCAGGGCTATTATCCTCCTCGCAAAATCTTTCAATTTCCGCTACAAAATTTCCTTGTTTCACCGTGCTCTAAAAAAGAACAAAACCCCCCTGTTTGAACTCAGACTATAGAATTTACGCTAGCTTTTCTCTCGTAGAAAATTTGGAAGGAATGAAAGAGACAACTAAAGCTAGCATGTTATCAACCATTTTTGTTTTGGGATCAATCGCAGATGCAGTAAAAATAACATTTTATATTGAAAAGCATATTGATTGTCATACGTGGTAAGTAAAGTTATTAAAATGCATGAGAAATATTTTGCGTCTGCGACGAGTCAAGAATTAAGAGTTTATTAAAATGAATATAAAATGCATTGCGTTCTTGGTGTTGAGGAACCGAACAAAGTTTTTTCTAGAAGTGGTTAACTATTTCGCCTAAATCGGTCAACTATCGGATAATCATAAGGTAATTACCATATAGTCCTACCAGAAGTTTTTGTGTTTATTAATGCCGAGTTGAGTTAATTATTAGAAACTTTTTAGATATAATCTGCTTTGCAATTTACAATTATATTAGTATTGATATTAAGATCCCGTAAGAGCAACTATGTTAAAAACACATAAAATTCCCGTAATTGTAACTGATGTTTTGGTAGATCGAATGTATAAATCTTTTAGTACTACCGTACATTTGTAATTCGCCGTTCATAACTTATTCATACTACATCCATTTTAAATTCCTATTTTTTTAATCAATTTTAATTTTAAATTCGTTTTTATTTAATTAATTTTAATTTTATTGGACTATTCTTAAGGTAATTCAGTAGAATTTCGCGCAATTAAAGGCTCTGCTATGTTAGTTTTGTTCTTCACATACAGTTGTAAAAAGTTAATTTTTAGAACGTATTTACATATTTGTAAAATCATAGGTGCGTGGGAATGACAAAAAGCTATTGCAAAAGTAAGTTTCCGCTGTTTTAAGCCACCTATTACATATGACTATGTAATAATCGCATGATTATTGTTAATAATGACTGAATTTTAATTTAGGCGGTATAAACTAAATATAAGTTTATTTTGTAATATGGGCACAATTCTGAGTTCTTCGGCGCCGCGATCTGAAGGTACCGTTTGTAAGAAAGGGCTATATTTAGGTACCGCAAACGCTTAGCTTACGAGATATTCGACTTTAAAGTTTAAAAGTTCCCAAAATTCGAACAATTCTAAAGGGTATTTCACTACATTTAACACAATTGATGCAGATTTTTCAATTCAAATTCTTTTAATTAAACTGTAAACATTTAAATAAATTCACAATTTACACTTTCTGCAGGTTTTATAAGTAAGAAATTTATATTTTAAAAATTACCTTTTTCGCTCGTAATAAACATCATTTATGTGCTAACAATTATGAGGATATGGAGCGCTGCCATATGATATGTTGAGATTAGAATCTTGCCAATTAGGACCAATATATTTAATATAAAATTATATAATTTCAGTTATATTATATGCATGTGGCTTATTGCAACAGAGAAGTAGCAAATGAATTTGAAAATAAAATGTTGCAACAACTTTCTCCGCGTCACATGATCATCACATTTAAGACTTCTTTAAATATTCTAAACAGGGTACATTTATTATTACGATTGCTCTATTTCAATAAGATGACAAATGTAATTAAAGTTTTTAATAAAAAAATCGCATCCGAAATGTTAATTTAATAGGTTAACTTGAGTAATTATGAATATTGTTAGGTGAGCACATTAATATATTATTAAATGTTTTTGCATTCAACAACAGAATATATACATATTTTTTATAATATAGATATACACATTTTATTAAATTTAATTTAAAACTAAAAACAGCTCTCACATATTTTTTTACATTAGATAAAATAAGAAGAATATAAAAAATGGACGAAATATTTGTACAGAGTACGTCGAAGGATTCGAAAGCGAAAGGTATTCTGTAATATACATATAGCATTAAATAGTACTTTATAAAAAAAATAATGTTTTAAGTCCAACCAACTGCTCGGAAGAAGTTCCATGCAAGCACCCCATACGAAAGACAGCCAAGTACAAGTACAACAATCTGTGGATACGAAAATATTCCCTCAGAAAACAATACAGGTAAGTTAAAAATCTTTTCAAAGATCATGATTTCCTGAATTTATTACTTCTTTTTAAATACCTTAAACAAAATAAAAATTTATATACCTTTTTCATATTTTTGATGAACATTATGCATATACAGAAGCCCTGTCTCTTTTAAAAATCATTATAAAAAAGCAAGAATCACTTGAAAAACGGATCGGGCAAATAGAGAACAGCGTTTTCAACACAGAATCCGTAATATTGAAAGATGTAGGTATTGTTTTTTAATTCAAAAGTAAGTTGTAAAATTAAACCTGAATAATTACTTTTAATTTACATTTTATCTCAGATTATTCAAAGGAGCCAAGCTATGGCTAAAAACAAAAATATACGAGAGCAGAAGGTAATATTAAAAAAGGTCCATTCGGATTGTCACATGTTTGGGGAAATAGAAGACGTCGCTATTGAAGAATTCGCGTCAAAATTTCCTCTTGTAACAATGGATGCTCTTTTGGAAGTGGAGGAGAAACTAAATATAAAACAGTATAACAAGTCAATGGTAATTCTATAGTCGCTATAATAAGAAATATATTTTAACATTTATTTTACTGTAAAAAATGGATGTACCGATAAATTTATTTTTCAATAGGTTGCGTTTATACATAAGTTGAAGGATATATGCAACAGCATCGATGGAGTCCTTCGTCGGATTTTTACAGACACACTAATGCAAAATTTTAATTGGGATGGACGATGGGGAAAGAAGGCGCTCAATACTTTAAAAATAATTAATCAAATTGTGTTTGGTAAGTGCAATTTTAATTTGTTTTTTTGTGTTATTTTACAACGTTTCCTTTTTAATTCAGAGACGTTCCAGTCTGACGGAAAAACTTTTGAGCTGAACGTAAAAAAATATGTGGAACTTTCACGCAACCGTGTGAAGCAAAAAGTTAGATTGCATACTAAAAACAGAAAACGACAAGAGTTTTATCTGGGTTATCCATAACGGGAAAATCATGATAAAGGATAACTCCTTTAATTTGTAAAAATCCACAGGCACAATTTATTTTCTCGTAAGAAATAAAAAAAGAAGGACGTGCTGAAAAAGGAAATTTCTTATCATAATTTTTAAATATTTGGATGAAATAATTCTCCTGACTTCAGTAAGAAACGAGTTAGGATGAATGTTAATTTTAATTTTTTATATTTTGCTACTGTAATATATATTTATGTAAGATTAAACATTCATTCATTAATAGAAAAAATATACATGTATCCACGAAATTCTTATAAAATTTCAGCATATGGCAAAAGATTCACTTATGTATAACAATAATACATGAATTGTATGAGAAAATCGTGTAAATACTGTCCTAAAAGTGAATGAACTAAATACAGATAATTTCTTGAAAAGCAAGAAGAGTGAATGTTTGTAATTTATTATTATTCAGTAATAGTTACCAGTTTTTTAAATAATGTCTTACCACAAGAAAGGGTGGTTGTTTCCTTTGCTCTGGGCTAGAGTTAAGTTCCCAACTATATTAAATAAGTTTTGTCTAATGGCCATTGTACTTCGACATGTACGTATGTTAAACCTGTCATTCAAAAATCAAATAAATAGACCTTTGATGGTGGATTTAATTTATTTTTCTATCCGTTACCTAACCTGCGTCTTAAAAGTAAGAGAAAGTTATCTAATGAAGTCAGTAGGTCTAGGAAACGTGATATTTCGGCGGGTTCGGACCATATGGAGAAGGGTGTTAGATGAGTGGTGTTCATTGGGCGCGCAACGATGTAGTTAGAGCAGGAACTCATTGCACGTAGAATATATGTATATTTCGTCCGCTATTGATGAAGGTTTAACTCTCAAGTACGCCATTCACTGGGAGGAAGTCGGTAAAGGTGTTGAGGGCTTCGCTGTCAACGGCGATCAGTGCATGTCTGAAGTGATTTCTACCGTAGTTTGGTCGGCGTATTATTAAATGTGGAGGCGGTTGAGCACAGTGCATGGTGTTCCTTAATCGGAAGCATGCAGACCTCATTGTGTAGGTGTTCGATAGGAGATATCAAGAGGCATATTGTACGACACGTTAGAAGTTTTTGCGTTTGCGTTACAACATCCATATGACCTATCGGTGCTGTGTAGTTGTCCTGTAAGTTTCCAATAACGTTTCTTTAGCTTAACGACTTGAGGATTTTGTTGCGTCTCTGTACTTTGGCGATAATCGCGATCGTTCGAAGAGTGAAGGAACACAGACTGTCAAAAGTCATACCTAAAATTTTAGAAATATTGATAGTCGGAATCTTAACTCCATCGACTGCAATAGTAAGATCAAGTCTGTAGTCATTCGTCCAGTTTGTGAATATGGTCGCTGTGGGTTTAGTGTGGGAGAGTGTTAAGTTCCGTGCAGCGAGGAAGCGAGAAAGTTCGGAGAGATAGTCTTTACCTTTGAGCACATGTCATCGATTCCATTTCCCGCACAGGTTGTCAAATGTAGCGGGTAAAATCTTAGGATTGTTGATTGTCGGAATTTCAATACCATCGATTGTGATTTTAAGCTTAAGTCAATATGCCTTTGTACAGTTCGTTGTTGTCTAATCGGTTATCTAATCTCTGCTTGGGTGGTAAGGTTCAGGTAGGTTGTCATCAAGGTGATCCAACGGTAGGCCCAGGAAACGTGATGTCTCGACGGAATCGGACTATAGGGAGGGGGTTGTGTAGGGTTAGCTAGGCATGGAATGAGGTGGTTAGAGTCATACGGAGACTCGTTGCATGCCGAACATATAATTGTATGTAATATGTAGGGGCCGATTCTGGATAATTACGAGTTTAACCTGTTACAGAATCCTTAACGAGGCTGTGCATGGGTCACTCTAAATTCTCGCAGCAACTCTAGCTCGTCGTCAGTAAGTTCGTAAATATGGTCGTTGTAGATTTAGTGGGGGAGAGAGTTAAGCTCCTGCAGGGAAGAAGCGAAAAAGATCGGTGAGATAGCTATTTACTCGTAGGAACTTGTAGGACCCTACCGTACTTTCGTGGTGGTAATACATCACGGCTCATACCACAAACAATAAAAGGTACATGTTAGAGATGGCAAGTTTGATTTATGTTATTTAAGGACGGGAAAGGAATTAACAATTAAACGACTTTATTCTTGTATTATTTACTTCGTAGCGAAAAATAAAAGATTTGTTTTATCACCTTAAATTTGCATATATTTCCTGTTATTCCATTGATAACTAAATTTGCGATTAAATGTCTCAAATGAAAATCCGGTCAATATAGATATTTTAGGATACATAAATTTACAACAAGTTCAAACTTTCACAATATATTCGAAACATAATATAATATTTAAAATACCATACTAAAACTGCTCACCGGTCCGTAATATGGAAAATCTTTTAGCTTGTTGTAAAATTATTTCCCTTCACTCTTATTTGCATTTACAATTCTGGAAAAGTTTACATCAATGAAACATTGAACTCCATTTTTATTTCAAATTTATTCTAACTAAATGTTGGTAAAGTTAGTCAGTGCGTTAAATATTTTTCACAAATGAATCTATATCATATTCAATAGCAGATACTACAATAGATATGCTTGAAAAAAATATTTCCCCATTAAATTAATTTTTTAGGATGCACTAGTTAATATAATAATGGAATAAAGAAAATAAATGGTCCGCATAAAACTTGTATAATCTTAAAGTGCCTTAAGCTCTTAAAGCTACAAACTGATGGAACACTTCCAATATGTGTGAGTCCAAGTCCGATGTGAAAAGCAGCGTCTCAAGCGTACTACTATACTTTTGCACTTGTTCGTGGTGCTGTTAGAAATGAAAACGAAATTTCAAATTAAAAAAATCACGTATTATTTATTTTAGGTCTGCTTACCATTAGAAATACTTGCTGTAGACGACCAATGGTCCAGCGATACCAATCGGTGTCCGGATCGCGTCCGTCTGTATCAGAACGTACTAAATGTTCGGACAATATCATTATGAAACGTTGGAAAACGATCAAGAAAAGACGTTTTTGATCGACATTGGCTGCCTCCAATTTCTCTTCCATACGTTCAACCATCTGCAGGTAAACATTATTTACGTATGTATAAAAAATCGATTCATTTCATATTTATGAAAACAAAATATAGAAGAAAAAAAATATAGAAGATGAAGTTGAGAATCTTCCTTAAGAGTAAAAATACAAATTATTGCATTTAATAAAATTAATTATAAATAACAAAAAAGAACTATACGGTATTGGAATTAATTGCCTTATGTATATATTTAAGTCAGAAAATCTCCTTAATTCTAAAGCTTACTCCGAAAGATTTGAAATTTTTATGTAGACGTCTTTAATTTTGATTCATCAAGTACCGTTCTTTTTAATTCAATCACATAATATTCCGTTTTTTAAAAACATCATTTTATTAGTATTAATAAACAGAGAGAAAATACTGTTTCAGTTACCCCAAGTCACAATTCAGATACCTGGTTTTTAAAAAGATATACAAATGTTTTTTTGCAATGGCTCAAAGAAGATGCGAACGCGCCGAATATTCTCTTCCGAAGAATATTTTGGATCGAAAAAATCAATAATTATGGCTCTATAGCGTTATATTCACTGTTAAATTATGATCGTCTTAACCCTTTGTCGGGCAAGACCGTCTGCAGACGGTCTTTACATTATCTGAATTTAAGTTCAAACAGCAAAGTTGTCGTGTGATATTGGTCTCTAGTTCTTTGGTTTTTAACTGAATACACACAAATATTAAGCAGAAAATGATTTCAACGCTATAATTTAAAAGTTTGGTGAATTCAAGTGACACCGAAAGTGAAAAGTGGCATCTTAATTATCGAGAAAACTTATCCCATTACAAAAATTAAAAAAAGTGGTTTCCGGTGGTCAAATCGAGTTGGGAATTTTTCAGGTAAGTAGTCATATTGCTCATTTCTAAAATTTAATTAACATATAATATCGAAATATAAATTTCCGAAGATTTTAAGAATATAGTAAAACCGTCTCTGGACGGTCTTGCCCGGGTAATGGAAAAAATACATTACCGTAGCTGAATCGGTCACATTGGTTATAATGTGGGGTGTTCACTTTTTAATTGCTTTTTAAATTGAAAAATGTTATTTATATATAATTCTAATATTTTTTCAAAAAATGGAAGAGTTCAGACATCAGAAAAAAAGAAAATATTGTGCGAAAAAGCCACATGAGTTCACAGAGGAAGATAAAAGAAAGCTTAAATTATCTGCAATAACAGATGAAGAAATCGAGCAATTGATGAACTCAACTCTTTTGTCTGATGAAGAAGTTGGTGAGATTCTGGGTTTACCTTATGCCGTCAGAAAGCTTAAGAACCCGATTGAGTTTTTAAATTATTTTTTGACTGATGAACTCATAGCCGTAATTTTTGAAGAAACCAACCGAGCAGCGCGGTCAATAGACATAAGTAGCCAGTTCATAACTATCATAATCTTCACAGATTCGAAAACATCTCGGCGTTTTGATGTTTATGTCTATTTTTCGCTATCCAAATATAGAAGCGCACTGGAGTGAATTTGAATTTAGACATGTACCAAATGCTTTGCCTTGGAAGAAATTTGTTGCAATTAAAAAGCATTTGTCTTTTTCTGATAAGAGTAAGCGCATCAAAAGGGGTGAGCCACGGTACGATCCATTATTTCGAATAAGGAAAATTATTGATTTTTTGATTGAACGCTTCGATTCCGTTCCTAAACAAGCTCGTTTATGTATTGATGAACAGATGTGTAAAACAAAGGYCGTGCACCATTTACGGCAATATATGCCAAACAAGCCCAATAAATGGGGTATAAAGCTTTTCGTGTTGTGCGACAGCAATGGATATGCATACCAGTTTGAGGTATATAATGGTGCTGGTGATAGCACTATTTTACCAGGCACACCAGATCTTGGAGCCACAGGCAATGACGTCATTCGGCTAGCTCAAACAATTCCTGATTTCGTGAATCATATTCTATACTTTGACAATTTTTACTCATCACTGCCCTTAATGGTTTATTTACGAGCTCGTGGTATGTTTGCTTTAAGTACCATTCGAGCCAACAGAATATCAAACTGTAAGTACCATCCGATTCAGATACTGAGCTGAGAAAAGTGGATAGAGGTTTCGCAGTTGAGTTTTCTGCTACTGCGTATGGAGTTGACTTGACTACGGTTCTCTGGAAAGACACCAAACATGTTCGGCTATGCTCAACTTATGTAGGTGTCGAACCATTTGCAAAAGCGAATGCTGCTATCCAGCCATCGAAAATTCATAGATATAATAGAAAAAAGAGAGAATACATTGAAATAGATTGCCCACAAATCATTCGTGAGTACAACTCTCACATAGGTGGTGTAGATCTCATTGAAAACTTTTTAAAATGGTTTTCAAATATAAGTTCACCACACTAAAGTCATCCTAAAACTAAAATTACCAAAACAAGTACCCTTTTATTTCTCTTTTGCCCGTCTAAGGGTTAATTTTTGAAGAAATGTGGACCAATGAATCCCTCTGCTAGACAATTATATTTAATAATGCACCCATGCAACCAAAAGTGAACTTCAACGCTGAACAAAATTTTCTTGTTAAAATTGTGTTCGGTGACCATCTTTTTCTTATCCGCAAAGCAAGTTCCTTAAGCAAAATCAAAACATGGATATGGATATGGGCATAGCTTCAATTATTGGGCGCGATAACAGATGGCTCATACGGGTATTCTTCGATATCCTGCTCCACAGCAACAACAGCTTAATTTACTGTACGGCGTCTCTGAAGGTACGCATTGCCCACTAGAGTAAACATGTTGTGAAACCGATCCATGGTTACTCAAATCACCGGACTCTTCTAAGCGAATATGTCGAATGAATATGGTTGTTCCGAAGTAGGTGTGATTATTATGAAATGACAAACTGTATATAAATCAGTAACAGCTTTCAAAAAGACCTACTTCAAAAGTATTGCCCCATTGAAAACCACCCGTTTAAAAACACCCTGTATATATTTATGACAACACATATTTCTGTTCAATTAGAATACTCTAATAAAAAAATGAAATATTGAGCTTTAACTGACAAGAATTTGATGGGAATACCAAGTATGAAATTAAAAAAAATTTATTGTTTTGTACATTTCGATAGTCTATACATTTTAATAACGTACATTGTGATAAAAAAGTACCCGGAAATTGTAAATAAAACGCAAACTATTTAATTATTCAACAATATTTATTTTATCGCCTTCAAGGTATTCCCCATCAGATGTATACACTATGCCAACGATTTTTCCAGCCACAAAATACTTTTTGAGATGGTTTCAGCCTGCGAATTTTGTTTTATCTCTTCGATCGACGGCAATTTCAGTTTGGGGAACAAGAAAAAACCACACGCAGCCAAATCTAGTGAATACGGTGGTTGATCAAGCTTTAAATTCGGCCCCAATCAATCAGAAATTATTAGTGTTCCCATCTTCTTAAGTGTAGCGACTCAGATCAATTGGTTTGTTTTTAAACGTGTATTTCTCAAAACTTCAATTTTCATATTCAGGGGTGTTGTGGAATCTAAGACAGAATTGCTTAGCTGTCAGAATTGCTAACCAATTCTGATTTTAAATGGTGTCACAGAATCCGATTGGATTTTCGTCTTTTCGAACATACGTAAAACCAATATTCGTACCAGCTGTTTACTAATGTGACAAAACTTGCAAAAGAATACATTTGGAAGTAATCCTATTAAAATTTTACATGAGTTCCGAATTAAAGAAAGATTTTAAGAGATAACATTTATCGAATGAATAAAGACGCATTTGGGTGTTAAGTTACGTTTTGTAAATCCTCTTTAAGGGGGGAGCTTGCTTTAGGAGCTTTAAAAAATTTAATTTTGTTTCGCTAAAATCTCTTTAAAAATTACCTAAGAACATGTCCCTATAGTTATAGATTGGAATTCGAAATATTGTCGAAGCTAGACGGGAAATAGTGACCGAGCGTCTGGCAGATATAAGAGCGCTTGGGCAAAAAGCGAAAACTTTGACTCGGTTTTTAATTTTTTACGATTTTTCTTAATTGGCGGGCAGTATTGAAAAAAAACTAAACGTATGGAATCGGTGCAAAGTTTACTATCTTTGGCTTTAAATTATCTTCTATTCAAACCAAAAAAAAAAACTAAGAAAAGTTAAGTTTGAACATATTTTTAAACAACATAAAGCAAAATTTTTTTGGTCAAAAACCATTTTTTTTTTATTTGAAATTTTTTTAGAGTTATACACTTTTTTTTTGAGATTTTTCTAGTTCGACTTGAACATACATACATAACTTATTAGCAAATATGAATTTTTTGAATTTTTCATTTCCGATAGAAATTGCGACCTGCATCTTTCCCGCCGTCCGACAAGTGCACACGCGAGATGCAGCGGGCAATTACTTCCCTAAGGCACAATATCAAAGATTTCGGTCCAAAAAATGTTCGGGTGATGTTTAAAAATATGTATAACTATAAACCCTAGAAATTTCGCTATAATCAATTATTTCTTTCAATTCAAAAACAATAAAAAAAAATTGATTTTTTAAGCCTTTTTCCAAAACTCAATAACTAAGACATTTCGTGTTTTATTCTTATGCTTTCTTCTATAGAAATAAAGATAAATCAATTCGTAACAATAAAACAACTTGATTTATTAACTTACATTTCAAATCTGTGTGCGACTATCTTCTTGATTTGTTTCTGACAGCAAAACCGACAAAATTGGTTTCCCTGACAAACAAAACCGATACAAATTCTGTTTCGAATATCAAACCAATAATGTCTAAATTCATGACACCTACTGATTTTTTTGACCGGATTCAATTCTGATTTTGATCAGATTAAACAACACTCCTGATTGATTTTTTTTGTTTGAATTTTAAAAATAATGCAATTCCTCAAAGTGTGTCTAGTGGCTGTTGTATAGTATTTGTTGGTTAAAGTTTGTAATATCTTGTTGTGATTGGGCTTGTACAGGAACTATGAGTCAATTTAGAGCGACTTGTTGTTTATATTGCCAGTATTGCGAACATAAGGAAAAAACTTTATAGCATTATATTCATTAGCGCACTTTAGATTTATTCCAAATACCTTGGGGAAATCCCTCTTGACACCACAATCAAATACTCAAAATTTGAACAAGTTTAAAATTCAAACTCTAGTCAATTTATCGTAAATATGTATTATTTTAAAATTTAACAATCTGATTAATTGACAACACCAATTATATTACATTTATTGTCACAATTTCATGTAATGGTAGAGGAGTTTTAATCTTATTCTAAAACACAAAACACATAAACTCGAAGTCAAATCAAGTAATGGTTTGAGGTAAAGATGTAGTGCAGCTCCATTATCAGCTTCGCTTTCGAAACTTTGTGCTTATAGTGATATAATATGACTCACTGAATTATCATAGATGCATTTGCGATGGCGCCGAATTAATTGGTTGTGCGCGCATCTTTTGCGTCAAGCACAGTTAACTTTGGAGATGAAGGCAATAAACTACTTGCTTTGTTTATATTTCCACTATTTAACTACTAGCGGTTTAGTCTAAAAGTGGCTACACCACATATATGTGCGTTCGATCTGCGGGAAATCGTTTCACCATACGCGACATACAAATCCATTTTGCGTTCCTTCTTGAAACAGTGAATATGTTACTTAAAGTCTTTAAGTTCTCTGGTATAGCAAGGCAGTCGGCTAAAATTTCACGTGAATCAAACGAAGCGTTAACCTAAGCCAAACGCAGGCACAATGTGAATAATTAAGTGAGTGTGCACTTATGCATAAGTAATCTAGTACATACTTACATATACGCACATATGCATATACATATAGATGGTTTCAGTGTATATATGTATATATGTATATATAATACTGAATAGAAACTGTCTATATACATATGTATGTATATGTATATGTAAAATAAAAAAATAGGTTGTCAAAAAAGTCTTGCGGTATTTTTATTGAATTTTCAATTGTTCATAAAAATTTTTTTGATGACTCATGCCCAGCTCTTGACCGATGCTACGGCTGCTACTATGCCGGTCTCTTTCGACCAATTCAGCGACTTTATCGCATCTTCAACCACCTCTACACTAGAACGAAAACGTTGAAACCATCGTTGTGCGGTGGAAATGGAAACTGTATCGGGTCCATAAACGTAGTAGTACTGTAAAATATGCCGTATTTTCCCGTTATTTTGCTCCATGTTTGCGACGCTAAATTCACGCTTTCCAAAAAGGTATGACTCGATGCGATGAATAAAACTAGAACTACGCGCTCTCAGCGCCAACTAGCGAAAGTACCGCAAGACTTTTTTGACAAGCTAATATATTGTGTGCGGAAAACCTAAAGCACGGAATCTACCTCGTCGGTACTTAAATTAATAAAATCATGAAGTAAGCATTTTTATTTTATTCTTATTATTAGTGGCTTTGTTGCACCAGAATTTTGGAATTTTTCATATATAAATTTTCTTTTTTAATAAGTTAGTTAGTTTAATTTTTACTATTTTAAAAAGAATGAATGTGCTAATAATCCTAAAAAAAATAAATAATGTCTACATTATGATTATTCACTTAAATACCGACAAGGTAGATTCTGTGCTTTAGTTTTGTGGTATACTGTAATAGTGATGGCGGAGCGGCGTCAAATACAATGCTTAAATAGCGGAGTTATGTAATTCAAAAACTAGTCAGTTGCCATGCCACGGCACAATGGTTTTGCATATTTAATTACGATTTTTGTGTTATTCATTAAAACGAAAATGAAAATGAAGACGTCGCTAAATTAGGTCATTTTAATTTTAATAAATGTAAACAGAAATCGCAATGCGTTGATCTCTTGTCAATGAAAAGTGAAAATGCAATAAATTTTTTTGGAAGTTGAATAGTATGTAAGAGTATGATTGTTTTCGAGGTCACGAAAATGGCTTTTTCTAAACGGGGCCTACAAAAAACTGTTCTCGAACTCAAAGAATAATAGACGACGAAAATATAATCTTATATCATTCAAGTTTTTTTTTACAAAAATTTAGGAATCTGTCGGTCATAACCTCTCTTACTGTGTATTATAATAGTTTTGGAGATATTGACATCTAAAGTCCAAAAATTCGCTAATGAAAGTATGTAATTTTTCAGCTATATATAATTAAACTTGTCTTCTGAACTTGTACCCGTTTTAAGTGGTAAGCATTTTGGAGATTTCATTACAATTTTGAAATATTTAATCTATTTATTTAGCTCACCTCTTCTGTTGGTTTATCAACGTGATTGATGGGTTTTTTGCGCTTTGGCGTTGCTTCGTCCTCTGATTCGCTAGACGAAGAATCCACTTTAGCTAACTTCTCCTTCGCATCCGTTAATTCACTGCCTGCAGGAAAAATATGTATTCATATTTTTTTATTTAAGCAAATGGTATCCAGAAAGATATTATGCACAAACTTACTCAATTTTATGACATGTTTGTTCATTTTCTTTATGGTCAAATGGAGTATCTCCCACAAATACATCTTGGTAAACTCGCCGGTCATCTCTTTGGAGAATATCCATGTAGCAACAGCTGAGCAATCAACAATTTGCAATTTCAACAATTTATCGATTATTACCACCATCATTTGTTGGTGATTCTGCCACAACTCATAAACATTGTGAAGTATACAAATTTGCGCCTCCTCGGATTCTGCGAGTGCCTAAAAGAACATGTTTCTTTAGGTATTTTTTGTACATTGAAAACTTTGTATTTTATTATATTTGAAAATATACATATAAAGTTAATTTGCTATCAATTAGTGCAACAAATCTAATCCGTACTCATTTAGGCTGTGAATTTGGTTGCATTTCTCAGAAATATTTTGGGGAATGTTTTACGACCTTAAATAAACAAGAGTAATATTTTATTCTGTGAAACATGCCTTTCGTCTTTAAGTTCTTAAAGTAAACAAGAAACTCAAACTTTCAAATCATGCGAAAAAAACAAAACATGTAAGAAATGCTAAGGATAGATTATTATGAGAAAAATATTATATCTGAATTTTAATAATAATTTCACAGATTCATTGATATTTTTGGCCATTTGCACTGTCATTCACATATTCGGCGTTTCGGGATTTGAAAATTTATGAATGACCATTTATGTAAAAGTTTTAGTCCAATATAACAATGTCGAAATAACTTTTCCTACGTAATTTGACGGAAATTGGCCAAGTAGTTCCTGAGATATTATATTTCATCTAAAAGTGGACGGTGTCAAGCACATTTTCCAATTTTGATACCGGCTGCTATAAAGCTCTTCCGTACCAACTGGAGAGTTAAATTTAGTGTCCCCGACTAATTTTTTATTCAGCTATCGCACTCTTGGTAGCTCTCAACAAATCTGTTATATAGGAAGTGGGTGTGGTCACCGCCAGAATCTCCTAATTTCACAGCGAATGAAGAGGAGCTAGAGAAACTTGTCCTAGTGTATGCTTGCTAACCGTCTAGGCTTTGAGTCTAAAGTTTAAAGGGGTGCAAAATGTTTTAGTATTATAAGTTCACATATCCGTATAAGTCCCTCATTCATTCATATACAAGGACTATGTATATATACATATATATGTTTTAAATAACTAAGAATTTTGATGAATATTAATTTGGTTTTTTACTTACTTCATTAGACGTACTTGCAAGATAGCGATAGCAGAGAACGGGTAATTTTTGTATATTTTCTTTTGAAAGTTGAAGTTTCAAATTGAAGAGTTCAAAGATTATTTTTTGTAAAGCACATAATTTTCTAAATGTGCAAAACAGAAATAGAAATCTCTCTTATTGGGCCTAATTTTTCAGTCCAATTTAAAATTTAGTAATATGTATAATAAAAAGCATTGCTGCGATTATTGTCTCTCTCATAAAGGGCATCTCATTTCTATTATCTTACAGCAATATTTGAAAAACATAGTTTCACAGAGTATATCCTCAACTCCGAACCAATTCGAATTTTTTGAATTTCTTATAATTTTCTAAATGTCTAAAAGGTCATATAATTTTCAGAAATCGTACAACACAGAGAGATATCTCTCTATTCGGATTATGACACTTTCTACATAAGTTACAATCCCTTTCATGCCTCCAAAAGATAGCAAACAGAGAAATTGCGAATTGAAGACAGCAATAATTTGTTAGATTCGTTACGCTCCTACCCTTGGAGACCTTCAGTTATAGGTATGTGCCTATGTTAGCAAACTTGAATAGAATTGTACGACTATTCTTAAGAAACTTTTGTGCGGCCAAGATAATATAAAGCCCATCTTGGTAGTCCTCACTAAAAATATTGAAAAGAAAAGGATTCGTAACAGTTTCTAACAGTATATAAATACTGAATAACTTGAATATTTACTAATGGATTGATTTGGTTAGATGTGTTTAGGAAATAATGTTACAACTAAATGATAATTCTCACTTCTTTTGATGAGGATATATGAAACTGCAGGAATTTGACACGTATGTTCGGACCATTGATCAACTCAAGGCAAACACTCGTTGCAAAATCATCGGTAATCCTGACAGTGGAAAACGCATTAAGGAGAATATTTCGCTATGGGAAGTAAAAGGGGTCACTTGATTGATGTTGTGGTAAAAAATAGTTTAAACAAATTGCAAAACTCCCAATTAAATACCAAACTATATCAAATTACTAGTCGTTTTTTGTACCCTGAACAGGGTATATTAAGTTTGTCACGAAGTTTGTAACACCCAGAAGGAAGGATCGGGGACCCTATAAAGTATATATATAAATGATCAGTATGTCGAGCTAAGTCGATTTAGCCATATATACAAACTAGTCCCTCAGTTTTTAAGAGATCGTTTTGAAATTTTGCAGACGTCATTTTCTCTTCAATAAGCTGCTCATTTGTCGGAACTGCCGTTATCGGACCACTATAACATATAGCTGCCATATAAACTGAACGATCGGAATCAAGTTCTTGTATGGAAAACTTTCACATTTCACAATGTATTTTCACAAAAGTTGGCATAGGTTATTTTTTAAAGCAACAACGTAATCTCCGAAGAAATTGTTCAGATGGGATTACTATAACATATGGCTGCCATACAAACTGAATGATCGGAATCGAATGCTTGCATGGGAAACTTCCTCTTTTGACGATATATCTTGACGAAATTTGGTATGAGTTATTGTTTATAGAAATAATGTAATATCAGAAGAAATTTTTAGATCGGATTAGTATAGCATATAGCTGCCATACAAACCGAACGATCGGAATCAAGGGCTTGTATGGAAAACTTTCGCATTTGACGATATATATTGACGAAATGAGTATGTATGAGTTATTGTTTATAGAAATAATGTAATATCAGAAGAAATTGTTCAGAATGGCTTACTATAGCATAT
>NW_017536141.1:232194-234522 GCF_001853355.1 Bactrocera latifrons | reverse complement strand
TAATATCAGAAGAAATTGTTCAGAATGGCTTACTATAGCATATACTGCCATACAAACTGAATGATCGAAATCCAACGTTTGTATGGGAAACTTCCTCATTTAGCGATATATCTTCACGAAATTTGGTATGAGTTATTGTTTTTAGAAATAATGTAATATCAGAAGAAATTGTTTAGATCGGATTACTATAGCATATAGCTTCCATACAAACCGAACGATCGGAATCAAGTTCTTGTATAGAAAACTTTCAAATCTGACAAGATATATTTGGTGTAGACTATTTTTTAAGGCAACAATATAATCTCGGAAGAAATTGTTCAGATGGGATTACTATAACATATAGCTGTCATACAAACTGAATGATCGGAATCGAATGCTTGCATGGGAAACTTCCTCATTTGACGATATATTTTCACGAAATTTGGTATGAGTTATTGTTTATAGAAATAATGTAATATCAGAAGAAATTGTTCAGAATGGATTCCTATAGCATATAGCTGCCATACAAACTGAACAATCGAAATCAAGGGCCTGTATGGAAAACTTTCACATTTGACGATATATCTTGACGAAATGAGTATGTATGAGTTATTGTTTTTAGAAATAATGTAATATCAGAAGAAATTGTTTAGATCGGATTACTATAGCATATAGCTTCCATACAAAGCGAACGATCGGAAWYAAGGGCTTGTATGGAAAACTTTCGCATTTGACGTGGTATCTTCACGAAATTTGGCATGGATTACTGCTTAAGGTAACAATATAATCTCCAAAAATATTGTTCAGAACGAATTACTATAGCATATAGCTTCCATACAAACTGAACGCTTAGTTACTAACAGAAATGAAGGGTATTTAGCTTTGGTGCAACCGAAGTTAACGTTTTTTCTTGTTTTATTTAAAAGCAATATTAATGTAAACAACATCAAATATGGTCTACCCTATAACTCGTATAGATACGTTTTTAATCAAAATGAAAAGCTGGTGATAAAATTTTACCATTTAATTGATTTCTTTTCAAATGAGCAAGTTCAGGTCGGTTTACTATTTATATAATGACTCACCTTAAACACCAAATGAAATTTCGATATTGCAGCAAAACTGTGCGAAAATGATTTGGCACCTAAATTCAGTAGCGTCTGCACAAATACGTCGATTTTAAGTGGATTGAATGATGTCTCTGACATTTCCTGATCGGCATTTTCACCGGAATTCGGCAACTCCTTCAGAATATTGATTACCTCCTCGGGTGTGCATTTCTGTCGGATTGCCACCACTAACTGATGTGCCACTTGAGTGCCGGCCAACGAAGCTGAAAAAAGTAATAARTAAATAAAACATCAAATTTTATAACTGTCCTCATTTGAAGGTGCTATATTAGTTTCAAAATATCTTCTCCAAACAAGGAAATGAAAAATAAGTGATATAAAATGGAAAGCAGCAGAAGGTGTACACACTTTCGCTTTTAATAGATTACTTGTACAATAATTTTTTGTCATTTCTAGGGGACAATGCACCGGAATGCAACTCAGCAATGTAGCCAGCTAACTTGTTGTTTTTACTATAACATTTTCCATATTACGCATTACCGCAATTTTAAGTATTTTAAGGTGTTTCACTATGAATTCGTGCCAACAAGTGCCGTTAGTCATGGCTGCCGCAGCTACTAAACGTCAACGCTTTTGACTAAGTTTTTACTACGTACATACATACATAATTATTATGTATGCCGCAATTGAACACAACTGTGATCGGCTGCCTGGAACAATTTCATTTTTTATTTTTATTTTATACTTCTTGTTGTTGTGCTTACTCAGCGCTCTGTATCTTACGCAATAATGCGTTAAAAAGCTACTATACGAACAACGACAACAACAATAAAAAACAACGTAAGTTACAAGAAAAAAGTAAATATTTTATTAGCAGGCTTTTCAGTTAATCAGTAGATTTATAGCTCTATTACGGTTTTCAACTCCACTAAATTGAATTAAGTTAAATCAATTCAACTTCAAATCAATCAAATCTTTTAAGTAATGTTTGTTATTTTGAGTAAATAATAATATTTTGTTTTACTAAATGAGATGAAATAAGACTGTCACAAACTCTGTCTTTCTTAGTTGACGGATTTAACCAAAATACGGTTAAATAATTTCGAATTTTCAAATACCTTCTTTGATAATCTACTCAACCGCACTGTCACAAGGATGAACCGTACTGTAACAAGTAAGGAAGAGCTAAGTTCGGGTGTCACCGAACATTTTATACTCTCGCATGATAAAGTGATAATCGAGATTTCAGGCGTGGTTGTGAACCGATTTCACCCGTATT
>NW_017536141.1:207204-231529 GCF_001853355.1 Bactrocera latifrons | reverse complement strand
CGGACGGACGGACAGACAGACATCCGGATTTCAACTCTACTCGTCACCCTGATCACTTTGGTATATATAACCCTATATCTGACTCTTTTAGTTTTAGGATTTACAAACAACCTTTATGTGAACAAAACTATAATACTCTCTTTAGCAACTTTGTTGCGAGAGTATAAAAAGATGAAGTTTGATGACACTTTAAGCGATTTTTTTTTGGCGGATTGTGTTGATACTAATTTGAAAATTTTAACCGTAATCCGGGCTTTAAACGTTTAAAGCAATTGCTAAAGCATGAAGACATTGCAATACGTTTTATATTTCGGGATTTGGCAACCCTAGTGTTGCAATTTGGCAACTCACAACTTTATCGTAAAGCTTGACAGTTTAGATATTATACGTACTCAGAAACGTTTTAACATACGAGCGGTATTTGTGTTGTTTACAAGTACTTAAAATATTCATATCGCCCAAAGAATTTATTTCAATCGCAAACATTTTACCACGATTTTTTTTTACCAATCTAGAACAACTACATCTACAACTTTCGACGCGAATTAACTCAGAAACATCGCTTCGTTGCATTTAATTAAATTTTTGGCGCCGAAGCTCCATCAAAAACGAGTGTATATCGGTGGTATGGTGAATTCAATCGAGGTCGTAGATCACTCCAAGACGAATTTCGTACAGGTCGTCCAAAATTAGTTGTTCTTCCTGTAACTATTGATGCTGTGCGCAAACTGATATTGCATGATCGTCATGTAGCGTGTTATTGATAAAAATGCAGGCCATGGTGGCACCAGCACGCATTTAATATTGTACTATAAAACCCACACACGGAGGTGAATAGCAGTCGACTGTATGGATGTTTCCAGATAAGCCGAATCCAACAAAAGTTGCAACAGTTCCAAGCAAATGGTTCACTTTTTTGGGGGAAAAAATGACCACTCGCAACCATTTCACTCGAATAACGCAGAATAGTAAATTCTGTGTAGTCATCTAATACAATATCATCGATCTGGTTACAATTTGATGGCTTTTCGATCCAAAGACAGCCAGGTAGCTTGTTGAATTTTTCTATGCTGGAATCTGTACTACAGAAAACCATATTGCGGACATTTCAGTTGCATGCCCTTAAATCGTTAGCCTTAATGCGTTTGCCATGGTTGTCATCAAAAGGGGATTTGACCACATTTTAAGCATTAATCACTACCCGTATTCACCTGATATGGCACCATGAAAGAAAGGTGGTTTGCAAGCGAGCTAAAACACTCGTTGTACATGCTTTTGGACCGTTCAAAATGCTGTATTGAAGCAGAAGAAGACGATTTTGAATAAAATAAATTGATTTTGCCGAAAAAAACATTTATTCCGTTTCTTTTTAAGTCCTGTTTACTTTGGAAAACACCTTGTAGAAGTACCAAAGAAATCAAGAAAGCATTCGAACACAGAGAGTACTGTTCAGCTATTTTTTTGAGCTCCATGCTCAGGCGTTCGATAAGGTCTGGCTGAAAGCCTTTTATGGAAAATCAAAAACGTTTTTCCTTACGAATTGCATATAACTTTGGAGTCATATTTAAGAAACACAAAATTTATAGTTAAAATAGCAGACTTCATATCAGAAGAACGAGCAATAAGGGCTGGTGTCCCTCAAGGTAGCGTGCTAGGCCCAACTCTGTACATAATATTAGGTTGTCAAAAAAGTATTGCGGTATTTTCGCTAGTTGGCGCTGAGAGCGCGTAGTTCTAGTTTTATTCGTCGCATCGGGTMATGCTATACGTTTTTGGAAAGCTCATTTCACGCGCTAACACGTGTTTGATTGATTGTCGTTTCTTTTAAGTCGTTCGTGAGTTATAGCGTCGCAAACATGGAGCAAAGTAAAGAGAAAATACGGCATATTTTACAGTACTACTACGATAAAGGCAAAAATGCAGCTCAAGCCGCCAAAAAAATTTTTGCAGTTTATGGACCCGATACAGTTTCCATTTCCACCGCACAACGATGGTTTCAACGTTTTCATTCTGGTGTAGAGATCGTCGAAGATGTGCCACGCTCCGGAAGGCCTGTGGTCGAAAATTGCCATAAAATCGCTGAATTGGTCGTGAGACCGGCATAGTAGTAGCCGTAGCATCGGTCAAGAGCTGGGATTGAGTCATCAAAAAAATTTTATGAACAATTGAAAATTCAATAAAAATACCGCAAGACTTTTTTGACAAACAATATATACAGACATTTCAATAGCTATTAACGTATTCATATCCACTTTCGCTCTAGTAAGCCGTAACAAATGCCCCATCAGAGTTTCAAGAGTATTAGAGCAGCACTTAACTTTTGTCGAAGAATGGTTAGCCAACTGGCGTATAAATATTAATGAGCAAAAATACAAACATGTTACATTCTCGCTAAGACCAGAAACGTGTCGGACAGTTAAAATAAACCATGTCCAAGTACCCCAAGTGAATAAAGTAACTTATCTTGGGATTGACCTGAAACGAAGGCTCACTTGGCGAAAACATATAACAAGTAAAATAACTTGATGAAGTTAAGAGCAGCAATTTTAAATTGGCTTTCAAACAAAAATTTCAAACTTAGCCTAGACAACAAATTCCTGTCATACAATGCAATCATGGAACCGATTTGGATGTATGGCATTCAACGGTGGGTTACGACCTGTGCAACCAACATTGATATAATACAAAGGTTTCAATCTAAAATGCTTAGAACAATCACGAGTTTGCCGTGGCACGGGCGTAATGAAAACATTCTTAAACTTCGCGAACATTGTCAAATTCCTGCAATCAAACACGTTTAAAAAGAAGTTATTTACCAGCCTACTACAGAGCAACGTTCTGCCAAAAAAAAAGCTCAACCACATTCTTGAGGTTCTCTAGTTTTAAATAGATTTAAGTTTTAAATACTTATTGTTATGCTTTACTAGCAGGCAGATCCAATAAATAATGAAATATTGAAAAAAAGGTTTGTTAACAAAGGCTGATGTCTTGACCATTTTACCCGAGTTTATTAAAAAACATTTTTCAGGTAAGCTTCCGAGACAGATTGTGAAAATAACTCACTCATTTGCCAAAGAACTGAGTACAGAGACACTTGCAGATAAATTCTACGAAAAACGCAACAAGAACTAGACCTAGAACTCCAAAATTTCCTTCCTTGTATTATTAAAATTTGTTGTTTAAGAGCATTAAATTTGAACAAAATAACGTGGCTAAATACAAGACTCGCAAATTGGTTAATTGTACATACGTTTTTTTCTATCTTGCAATGTGTGGGAACTAAGATTCGTAATGTACGAAATTTAAATAAATTACCAAAAATAACATAATTGTATACAACGGTTTGTCCACGAACGTACAGACTTGTCTGTACATATCTGCATGTATCTTGAAAGAGGGAGTGAAATGAAATTTACATACTTTTAAAGCATAAATATAAATACAAGGTCAGCGCCATGCCACCCACAATCATTTTTGGGAATGGTAATAATACACTTAAACAAATGGGCAATATCATTACAAAAGTACTTACAAGCAAATTAACATAAATAAATAATAAAAAGCCGAAGGCAATGGTCTCATTAACTTAAATAGCGCCACCGTGTATTTTAATTTTAAAGAAGAGTTGTGGCTGACAATTCGGATCAAAAATTATATGAAAATGAAAAAAAAAAAATAGAAAAAATCAATTTGCCTCCTTAATAACAAGGCAAATTTTTGCCATATGAATTTGTGGACAAATTAGTTTGATCATCGAAGAAGTGGAGTGAACAGATGAAGAATGCATGTGAAATTCGGCAAACAATGGTTTTTGTGAAAATTTCACAGGCTACACGAATCACTAATATTAAATGGAGAAAAACGAAACGAGTAACAAAGCGCATTAACGCATGATACAATGGTAATTAGAGTTTCAACCAAGCCAATTATGATTACAACTTTTCGGCAATCGAATAAATAGCTAAAATGTCTCTGAGATTGGAATGCATAATTACAAACTGGTCCCGCAATTAGTTGACAATTACTGTAAAAGATGTGTGCTTATTTCCATATTCAAGAAATAAGGGCGATATGGGATAAATATATATTTCTTTTAAGTATTACCAAAATGCAGGTTTTATTTAAAATTAATCTCTTGCTACAGTTCGGGTAATAAACTTTTCGAAATCCTTTGATACAATTTCTCAGATTATTTCAGAAAAGCCATAAATTAAGTTACAAAACTGTAATTTGGCATTGAAGTAAGATAAAAATCTTTGATTGGAAAATGTTTAAAAAATGGGCGTGACCAGGTTAATTAACATATTTTGGAAAAATTATTTAAAAATTGTCGAAATCTGACCACAACCACGTCTACCTCTTAAATAACACAATTTAAAATTTCATGATTCTCTCACTTTCCGTATACACTGTGACAAAAAAAACACCCGGAAATTGTAATTAAATTCCGCGGGAAATTATATTTCCCCAAAAAAATTTATTTTGCTAATTTGGTAGGACTGTCGCTTAATTACTGTGCCAACAGCTGCTTAAGTCGGTACACCTAACAAAGAATACTTTTATCTATTATTAGGTAATTTGAATCTATTATTTGGTAATTTGAATAATGTTGCCAAGGTCTTACGGTGATTCAGTTTTATCAAAAACACAAGCCTATAAGTGGTACAAAACTTTCGAAAACGGTCAAGAAGTCGTTGAAGACATGCCTTGTTCCGGAAGATTTCGACCTCTACAACTGAGGAAAATATTAAAAAAGTACAGGATATAGTGTTTGAAAATCGTCAGCAAGCGCTAGGGAGATGGCAAGAGATTTCAATATCTCTCGCGATTTCGTTCGAATGATTTTAGTGGATATTTTGGGTAGGAAACGCCTTCTATCTCAACTCGTCCAGGTAAAGCAAATCTACTTTTTTCAAAAAGAGTACCGTGCCGTCTCATTGTTCCAAAAATGCAATAAATATCATCGATCGTATTCAGCAAAGTTGGCTCCGTGTGATTTATTCTTGTTCGAAAATTGAAGCTCCGTGGAACCCGTTTTCAGTCGATCGAAGAGATTAAACAAAACTCACTGAATGCCATCCCAAAAGGTGCTTATGAAAAGTGTTTCGCGAAATGAAAAATCGTTGACGTAAGTGTATTACACCTGGTGATGATTATTATAATATTAATGAATAATTAACTATTTTGCGTTTTATTTACAGTTTCCGGCGCTGCTGAATTTGCAAGAAATCAAGAAAAGTAATTTTTCCGATGAAATAAATGTCTATAAATATTTTTGATTCAAAAGAATGCATGGTTGCATCAACAAGACAACGCTCTCATTCATATCGCAAGGATCGTATAACGTTAGATTAACTACCCAAATATGAAGTTTTGCGTGATACAACGTAAAGTTTGTAAGAGCTGGTCCACTAAATTTATTAGAGGCTTAGCAGATTATTTTAAGTCTAAAATATTTCAAACTTTATCTTAAATAATACACGTAGCACTTAAGGCTTATTTGCCTTAAAAGTATATCTTTAGTTTAAATATTTATTATTTGCTTTAATTATTTTTTGGCATTTAAATATAAAGATGTATTGACTTTATGCCTTAAAACGAGATTCTATTTATTAAAACAAAAAAAGAAAAAGACCTCTCTTTCAAACAACAAGATCGCAAACGACTTAAGTCATCTAAGCCTCACACACCACTCATAATTTCTTTTAATTGGAACATTGACTGCAGTTTTCCAAAGGTTATGTTCTAGCGTATGCCCTGCATTCCAAGTTTCTGAACGAGAGATGCGGTGTTTCATACCTTCTTACAGGGTTTGTCCGCAAAGTAATAGGACTGAGTCGATTAAAAAAAATGTATTGAACCAATCGTTACAATTCTTTAAAAACTTTTAAAATGGGCTCCTTCTGCGTCGATGCAGCGGTGCCAGCGCGATTTCCAAGCATTGAAGGCGTCACGGAAGGCATTTTCCGGAATAGCCTTGAGAGCCGAGGTGCATGCTGTTTGGATCTCCTCTGTCGTCTCAAAATGCTTGCCTTTCATCGGCTTTTTCAGGCAAGGAAACAAAAAAAGTCTGCGGCCTTGGTTACGTAGCTGTTCACAAGAAACGCGGTGTGAGCCGTCATGCAATGCGATGTCTTGTCGGACCCGATTGACCCTTCATTTGAGTCTCTTGAAAACTCCCACGAAAACTTGGTAAAAAAGACAATGAGCATCGTTTTCACTTTGGATTTGATCATTCTTCCCTGTTTTGAGCCAGGAGATGCTGCGTGTACCACTCGGAAGATTGCCCCTTTGTCTCGGGATCATACTCAAAGATGTGATTACGTTATTCAAAAATTGGGGATCACTTTTATACATGCTAAAATTTTTTCACACAGAATTTAATCGCGTATCGCTGCTTTATCGAACGCTGCATTTTCGGCTGGCACCACTCACAGAAACAAACAAGGCCTGTACATTCTCCCTTTTCTAAAATCGAAGGCTTTGTCTTCTTACAGTAATTTTTGGTAGTACCCTGTGTTTCCTCTAAGCCGCATTAAGTGCGCTAACGAAACGACAATTAGTTACTTTGGACAAACGCCTAGTGATGTAATAGAAGAGATTTTTATATGTAGCTTTGGCAGGAAACATCTGTGATTTCCATTGAACAAACGCACCAAAGCGCCAAAGTTAATAAATTTTTCTTTTAGAGCGCGTACTTGCAACAAACAACGTAACTCAAATTAACAGTAGTAGTACTGATACACACGCAGCTTAAATCGCTTACAGAGTCTTGCAAATATTACAAGCTATTTTCATTTTCTTTACATTTACAGTTGTAGTTTGCTTGCAGGTTTCGTGTCTCACTTGACTGCAATCAAGCTAACACGTTGCAACGTTTAGTGCGCGGGTGGTAGGCCATTCAAGCGGATGCTTACGCTAAGTTTTTGGCTGGCAAATTTATTTTTATATATGCCATAAGGCAAGGAAAATAAATAAAGTTTTATGATATGAAACACGAGCCGTGGCGGAGGGTCAGTTTAGTTTGATCATTCGAACAGTGAGCGACGGTTTGCTTTAAAGCTTGAGTTCGTGACATAATAACAGTCCGCAAGGACGGAAATAAGAAAAGCTAAGCATCTAAACAGACAATTTTTGAGCAACTTGTTGCGCAATATTAGACCATGCATTATCAATTTGTCTGTATGTTGCATATTCTCGCGGTTGTGTTGCTGGTGGAAGTAAGTGAAATTTGTATTTGTGACACAGGCTATCAATAAACTGTTCAAAAGAAATAATGTTTTATCCGAATACAAATGACGTTAGAAATGAAACTTCATTAATGTTGCCAAGATGGCAGTTACTTAGTTTAAAGGACATAATATGAATGTTGTGTTACGGAATAATGTAATAAAGTGAATTAGTGTATTTTCGAATATTGAAATACGATATTCTTAAAAAAAAATTCTGAGTTTTATACCGAGTATAGTCTCAAATTAGGAGACATCTTCAATTCGTTATTTCTATGTTTGAAGTCTTGTCAAAAGATCTCCTTATATAAACACCAAAAAGGTTATACAATAGATTTCCCTTTCGGCTATAATCGCGTAAGCTGTGTCTACGCCCATAAAGAAGAAGTTTATTCTACATTTAAGGACTTGTGGAACCGAAGGCAATTAATTCATGTTTTAATTTTTCAAACTACTCAAATCAGTAATATCGTTCTTGAAAATAAACTAAAAATATTCTGTAGAAACTTACTTGGAAAATACTTAAATAAAGATTTGTGGTACGGAAGGCAGTGAGTTTATTTTTCATTATACCCAAGTCAGTCATATTGTTCTTGAAAACAAACTAAAAATATTCTTTAAAAAATTGCCATTAAATACTGTTTCAGTAACTTATACGGAATGGAATGAATGGATTTTCATATTTGTTAAAGCAGTAAACCAACCTCGCTTCTTAATTATACAATCCGACTTAAATAGAAAACATTTCAGATAATTAAATTTTTCAAATATTACTTTGTTAAGTTTTTTGTTGAAATGGCAAAGTATGGTAATTACGTTAATCGATTTAAAAAAGTTTTCTTCGATAAGGAATTTGTAAAATAATAAAAAAAAAAATATTTTTGTTGTTGCTAGAAATTAAAAATTCTATATACAACTGATTTAAGTGGTGATTTATGTTTCCATTATAATTCAAATTCATATTCCAACTATAGTGTATAAAAATAGTACTATATAATCACTTTTAAAATTTTCAGTTTAACGCCGTCGTTGTAGCACGCGACGTAGTGCTCACCCCTAAATATGGTCTACAGCTGAATGGGAAAAATATTTTTTATGAGGAAGAAGATAATGGAAGTGGAGCGCAAAATCAATCGCTCCTGCGGCCATGGGAACGTACACTCAAACACGTGACATACGTTACACTCTTCGCGAACGACAAATCTGACGTTGCTACCGGGAATTTCAGGTAATTAAAAGGCTTTGCGACTTGTTAAAAATGAGTTGAAGCCAGTCAATACTTCCCTTGGGCCCCATATACTCGTGGTCACGCAAACCTGACCACTCAAAATTTTCAAGTATTGTGCATATTTGACGACATTTTATAGCGGTGTTTTTTGCGGTATAGAAATTTTTTATTTAGAAATAAGTTAATGACATGTTATTAATCAAAAATATTAAAAATTAAAAACAAAACATATTCAGCTATAGATAAATCAATTGAAAGACAGTGATCTTTACAAAATGAGCTCGAAATGTAAGAGACTGACATGAGATGAAAAAATTATATATATTTATGTTTTTTTTTTAATTTCATTTCATTGACACTATGTATATATGAAATTAATATTTTATTTTATTTTTTTTTAATTGAAAGACGAAGGTTGGTAAGTGCATCACTTTAAAAACAATAAAATCGGCCGATTTTGTATAAGCACAGAAAAGCTAATTTGTGTTTTATACATTAAACGTAATAAATTAAAAACTATATTTATAATAAGATAATATAATTTAGTTTTCTTATGCTTACGAAAAACATAAAAAAGAACAAAATTGAAGAAAATACCAAACGAACGAAAAAGTCCGAAAAAAATGTAAGAAAGTATAGTGGTAAGGTTTGCTACGAGTGTATATCTAATAGAACCTGACTGACTTTACGGTCAGTTTGTGAACTACTAGTACTTAGAAAAATAAGTTATAGGAAACACTTATTATTATTAACCTTTTGAAGCAGTTTTTCTAACGAAGCATCCTAAAGTTCCCAAATGGGCTATTAAAAAAACTGCCAAGAAATTAAATATGAATTATACCTTTATGAAGAGGTGGTCTGGCCATTATGGAAAAGTTGGAAACGTAGGTGACAAGCCGGGAAGTGGGAGGAACCACATGATATCTAATTGCGAGGAAAAAACTAACAGACCGTACCCTTTTTTGAGAAGAAAGCACTGCTCAGACTAAAAGAGATTAGATATATATATGTACATATCTAAATAAAATTCGTGATATACTCCAGAGATCTGGCATCAATCGGATTAACTCGTGAACATTTTCGTGCGATCATTTTTCACAACTGTGGACGTGGATTATCACGACAAGAGTGTATCGATGAACTAAAATCTTTGTATGGCTGTGAAGCAGCCGTTGTGCCAGAAAACATCGATGCCGTACGTGAACTGATAATGCAAGACCGTCATGTAAGATACCTTCAGATAGAGGCATGCCTATGCATTTCTCCCACCAGCATACATTCGATATTGCATGAACACCTGGCCGTAAAAAAGGTTTGTTCTCGTTGGATMCCGCACAATTTGACAATCGCTCAAAAAATGCTCGTGTGGATTGGTGTAAAGAAATGCTGAAAAAATACGATCGCGGTGCTTCAAAAGACGTTTATAAGATGTATGCGTATGAGCCCGAATCAAAACTGCAATCGACCGTGTGGGTCTGCCAAGATGATCCGAATCCAACGAAAGTTGCTCGTGGAAGAAGCACTTCGAAGCAAATGGTCGCCTGTTTCTTCGGCAAAACTGGTCATGTGGCGACTGTTCCGCTTGAACAACGTAGGACGGTCAATTCTGAGTGGTACACCACCATTTGTTTGCCTGCAGTCTTCGGAGAAATTCGTAAAACGAATAAGAGAAGACGAAGCATTGTCACCATGACAATGCGAGCTCTCACACATCGGCTCAAACCAGCGCCTTTTTGACCGGCCGAAACGTCGAATTGATGGGTCATCCGCCGTACAGCCCTGACTTGGCACCCAATGACTTCTTTTTATTCCCACACATAAGGAAAATAATGCGTGGTCAACGATTTTCGTCGCCAGAAGATGCTGTGGAAGCATTCAAAAACCATGTTTTGGAGGTGTCTCAATCGGAGTGGAAAAAGTGCTTCGAAAATTGGTTTCAGCGCATGCAAAAGTGTATAAATCTGGAGAATATTTTGAAAAACAATAAAACCATTTTCATTGATAACGATTACTATTTTCATTATTAGGCCAGAAATATATATAGCAGCCCTCGTATTAGTAGCGTAACTGCACACATTAAAAAATATTGCATTCATAGCAGGAAAACAACAACCATGATTGAAGAAATGTAATATTTAAAGTAGCATCAACTTTTGTATTGTTCAACCCCCGAGGCGTATTTATTTAAAAGAGTGTTAAAAACTCCCAAAGGAAGCAAGTTTATGGATGTTTCTTAGCTCACGGCTTTGGTGTTTTCAAGAGTTTCACAGAAAGCCTGAACACTGTTAAAAGGATAACACTTTATAAAATGGGTGTACTTAAGTTAGCTGAAATACTTCAAGAAAAAATAACTATGATTGGATACTGAACGAAGACTATGATTCGAAATATAATAGCAGACTCTGTACTCAATGGATACAAGAAAACCATATTTTTACTAATTTCCGTATTTACAGCTGATATTGAAACGTTTAGGTTGGTCAAAAAGTGTAACATTTCAATGAAATTAAGTGGACAAATATTCTGAATATTATAAAATAACAATAACCGTTTTGCAGTTAATATGAATGAAATTGGTCTAGACCTTTGAACTAAATGTCATATTCTTAATATAACGAATTTCGATTCACTGATTGATTTTTTCCAAATCAATATCAATTATTAAATTTATACTCTTCGGCTGAGTTTAGCAACAAAATCATGCCAGTGTGTGACCTATAATATAACTTAGTAAAATGACATATTTAATCTATTCACGATTTCGTTGCAACATTTTTTAATATAAGGTTTTGCGAACCACAATATTTTTCCCGGCTTTGGTTCAAGTTGCAAGTTGCAAGAACTTCCTTACATGGTTATTATTGCACGAGTTGGGTCCGCGGTGTTGGTTGAATTGCGTCAATGAAAACTAAGTGTGTCGGAATGTTGTGTTACGTTTTCTAAATTAGTATTAATTGCCTAGACGCTGTCGTGGCGTTGGCGTGTGGTGCGTGGCAAAAAAGCATTGATTCATACATAGGTATGTACTACTAAATGTTGAAACATCGATGCGAGCTTACTCGGTGGTGGTATGTAGGTGCATACTTGTATGTCCAACTTATTCAACAAATAGACAAATTAAATTAATATCTTAGCTTTTGATTGTAATTTTTTTATTGAATCATAAAGTATATAGGATAGGGTTTCCATACCAATACGGACTCATTTGGGGAAATTCTCCATGACTTTTTGACCTTTTTCCTTAAATCTGCTCCATTCAATTTGAAACACGTGATATTAAATCGTCTCATTTTAAAAAAAGTATGGTCCAATTATGCCCCAACCCAAAAATTTGCATCAAACCGTGATAAAATTGTTCAATATGAAGACACGTTGTTCTATCGTGTTATGCTCGTACTGACAAACTTGCGTGTTCTTTCCTCAACATGTTTTCAGATTCAGCTGTTATTTTATTCTTCTAGTGTTACCTTCTAACCAGGCACATTCTATCGTGTTATGCTGGCGTTGGCTTCTAACAACAACAAAGTGCAAAATTTTCAAAACTTTATGGCGACAGTAACACCGTGAATTTTCATACTCTTCCAACCTATTTCTACAGGGTACAATAGTTTTATTCACCTAACAGTTCCACGGATCATCTTGTTGAAACTTAGTATGCGGTTCCTGAGTACAAAAACAGTTACGAGTTCGTGAATGTGTGAAATCGGACCACTGCTACGTCCACAAATCGTCAATAACCGAAGACCTATAAAGTGTATGACACTAACTACTAAATTAAGATATAAAACTTTAATTTGGGTCAGGGGATCGAAAATTTTTGAAAAAAGGCGTAGCACTGTCCTCTAATAAACTTCTTGTACATATCTCATAAACCACTACAGCTATTACAGCTAAATTTGCTAAGCGCAGATATCATATAAGCTCCTACCGATAGTGTTAAAATGAAATCGGAAGATAACCCCACTCGCTCCCGGTATAACGGTACTGTTAAAAACTACTACAAGCGCGAAAAATTAATTATAGAATACGCCAGAAACATTAAAACTTGGCAATCAAAACTGTTGAAACCTCTAAGTACCGAATATGTGGACGCCTTTATCTATAGTTGACTTTTGAACGAAAATATCGGCCAATGTGTGAGATATACAATTAAAATTCAGACAGAAACCTTTCCTGACAATAGTATTTCTGTATATCGAAAATGGGTTGAATGGAAATATATCGGGCAATATTTGAGTTATCTCAATGAAAATTTTTGCTCATAACAGTATATCTTTGTGCCTAAAATAGATACAAAATTGGGCGAAAACTTAACCTAACCTCCAAGTAATTACTTTGCTCCATATTATTAGTTATTGTACATATGTGTGGTACCTTAACAGGTTCCCTGTTCCCGTACAAAAATTAATTTTTAACGGTACACGTGCAACACTTATTTTTGAAATTATATTGCTGTAGGCGTTTAAAGGTTATCGATGAATTTTTGAACTATCCCACACATCTTGACAGCGATATAACGGTAACAAAAAATTTGTATCAGCTATGATACACGAACGTGTCACTACGAAGTTGAATTGCTTACGCTCAATGTACCATCAGTGATACATTTAATAAACTTATTTCAAATCAACCAACAATTTGTTCATATATGATACATGGACGCTGTACACATTTTACAAGAAAACCTGTCTGTCAATAAAACCCAGGGAACATATTTTTAGCATATGGAGTATATGTATATATAAAATTGCTTAGGTACCGATCCTCTGGTTGACGTTTTACATCTTAAGATATTTCTCTTGTGTTGATTCATTTCAAGTTGCAAGAGTATAAGATATTCGGTTGCACCCGAACATACTTTCTTACTTGTTATTTATGTTTTCTGAAAGTTTCAAAGTTATTTAATCAAGTTTTGGCACAAAGTAAAATGAGACGGTTAATTTTATTAAAATCATCATCTGCAGAATTAAATAGAGGAGGTATTAGCTTCTATAAGAGTGTAATGTCGCCGGTGTACGCCGATGATATCGATATCATTGGCCTCAACAACTACGCCGTTAGTTTTGCTCTCTTCAGAATAGATAAAGAAGCGAAGCAATGGGTCTGGTGGTGAACGAGGGCAAGATGAAAAATCTCCTTTTATCAATCTTCTATAAGAGTGTATTGCTGCCGGCGTGCGCCGATGATATCGATATCATTGACCCCCACAACCACTGTGTTAGCCGTTCCCACGACAATCGGGCCTACGAAAACCGGAACGGACCCGGATTTTTATCCGCCCAAGGACAACGCGGCAGAATTCTGCCGTTAAGACAACAACAACAACCACGGCGTTAGTTCTGCTTTCTCCAGAGTAGATAAAGAAGCGAAGCAAATGGGTCTGGTCATGAACGAGGGCAAGGAGAAATATCTCCTGTTATCAAGCAAACAGTCGTCGCACTCGTGGCTAGGCTCCCACGTCACTGTTGACAGTCATAACTTCGAAGTCGTAGATAATTTTGTCTATGTTGGATCCGGTATTAACACCAACAACAATATCAGCCTCGAAATTAAACGCAGAATTAGGTACTCTTGCCAACAGTTGCAACTTTGGACAGAGTAGGCAATTGAGAAGTAAAGTCCTATCTCGAAGAACAAAAACCAAACTCTTTAAGTCACTCTTTATGGTGTAGAGGAATGGACGATGACAACATCTGATGAGTCGGCGTTACGAGTTTTCTAGAGAAAGTTTCTGGGAAAGATATATATATATATATATATATGTGACCTGGTCTACGAAAAGGGAGCTAACGTGCGAAAACTAGTTTTCTGGGAAACAGCTGTCAAAAATCTCATCTTCCATCCGAATCAACTAAAAAGTGAAAATTGATTTTTTGGATTTTTTGACACCTAAGCCCCCTTTCCGTAGACCAGGTCACACATATATATATATACATATATATACATATTGTATGGTCTTTTGCGCGTTAACCACGGCGAATATTGTATTCGATGGAACAATGAACTGTATGATATAATGTTCGCAAAGTTTTGAACTCAGACCGTCGACTAAGTATTTCGTTTAATGGTCCAGATCAGAGAGCTGCAACGATCACAATTTTTCCAATCATACCCGATCATTGACTCGGATTTTTTGTGACGGAAAACTTTGCTTCAACAAAAATGAATAATCTAAAGTGAGCGAGCTCAAAGCGAGCTCAGTTCCAATCAGTGTTGCTTGTTTCGTAATGATTTTGTTCGATCGAATGCCTTGTGTGAGCAGCAAAGAATTTTTGAGGATGTTGCTTGCATTCAGCTCGATCACAATCATCCCCTTTAGTCATACCGCGTGGTTCGATAGGGAATATATCATTGCTCATTTTAAAATTATTATTTTAATTAGTATATAAAATTTATGCCACAATTATTATATGTATAATAGTCCAAAAATATGAATTCTTATTTTTCCGAGAAATATTTTACATTTAAAAAAAAAGGATCTTTATCCTTTTTTATTTTCAATATAAAGGATTTAAGGAGTTTAAGAGCTGAAAACGTACGCTCCATACCTGCCCGGCGGCATTCCGCAAATGATAACATAAATTTTTCATCAGCTACCTACCTTACGCCTTTGCGCAAAAGATTATAATATATTATATTATGATAAAAATGCTAAGCGTTGAAAATGAAGAAATATATGCAGTAATGGTGTGGTTAATTTTATGCATCGCAACTTGTTTCTGTTAAAACACAAATATGTACATACAAACTATGCACATACATACATATTCGCAGGGAAATTTTCGATCTGATTGGTTCCATCACAATCAATTCAAACGCACACTTGATCGATGTCTGAGTTTTCGTGCATCGTTGAACTCGATCGTCTTTTTCTGTGCAATCACTTCCAATCATCATGCCGGAACCAAAAAATCAGTTTGAATCAGTAAGCAGAGCAATCAAACCGATTGATCCGACTCCTTCATTTTAAGCACGAAACTCGATCGGAAAAATTTGTAACGAACCGCTGTGCTGAGTGGTGACTGGTTTGAGCGAGGCTGATCAAACCGAATCGAAAATACTCAATGCAGGTCTCTGGTCCAGATGTTAAATCTATGTTCATGACATTGTGATGGAGCACTTGAACATGCGTAAAGTGTAAGCGAAGATGGTACCAAATGTGCTCACTGACGTCCAGAAATTGTGGCGAGTGGAAGTGCGCTAAGTGCCGCCATCTATATGTCAACTGGTGCTTGAGAATCTGCTATCTTTATCGATTGCCCAGTGAGAATTTCATGACGATTATCTATCCCGTCGCAGAGTGAACAAGTGGATTCAACGTTTTCAAAGTGGTCGTGAGGACATAAATGACGATCAACATGTGGGCCAATCAAATTCCGCGATCACCGGAAATTTCATCAACTGTGCGTGAATTCATCAAAAATCCGCCGAAATCATAATTGAAATTCATGGAAATGGAATTGAACATCTCCAAAACATCGATTTATCGCATTTTGATCGAACATTTGGGCTTACGAAAGGTGTGTGTACGGTTTTTTCCGCACAAATTGACTAATGACCAAAAATTGCTCAAAAACCAACATTCTGATCGACACTTGTGACCGATTATGTTACCAAAAATCACATTTTATTAACCACTCCCCATATTCACCTGATATGGCACCGTGAGACTTCTTCCTTTTCGGAAAAATGGATTTGTCCATGAAAGGAAAGCGTTAAGCAGACGTAGAGGCAATTCAAAAGGCTTGCATCGGCATACTGGCGGCCATACCGGCCAACGAGCTCAAGCACTCTTTCGACATGCTTTTGGACCGTGTAAAAAGCTGTATTGAAGCAGAAGAATACTATTTTGAATAAAGTAAATTGATTTTACCGAAAAAAGCATTTATTCTGTTTTTACTTTGGAAACGCACCTTGTAAATATTTCGGACATGAAGAATTATTTAGAATAGACACTTAGCATCTATGATAAAAAATATAAAATGTTCGGTTACATACGAACTGATACCATCCTTACTTGGTTCTATAAAGTTTGTATTTCATTAAATTCATTTTGTGTTTAAAGTTCAACATTTGACATTTCCCATCTCACTTTTTTTCAGTCAGCAAAACGCTTACAACAATTTTCTGCATTCCCCTTACCTGCCGCAACAAGGTGTTTTTGATACACGGTTTGGAGATATTGTTACGCTTGCAAGTGGACATCTTGAGAAAATGGGCAACAACTCTTTCCGGTTTGTGGAAGGACAATGTGGTTATGACTGTGAGGGCGATCATGTGTGGGCTCTGTGGCAAGTTCAGAAGATACGACATCGTGATATCAATCGAAAATTTCGTTATGAAATGAAATTCAGTGTGAGTCCGTTGCGTGCCGAAAGTGTGGGTAATGTTAAAAGAAAAGCGGAATCTGACAGCAACAATAGCAAAAGTAGTACGTTGCAAACATATATACAACGAGATGATGACTATCCACATACATTTGGGAGAATATTCTACAACGATGATTCACGATTTCCAGATCGGCGGTTTGACGATGTCACAGGTAGAAATTTTAAGCTTGGATCCGTGAATCAGCACCGGCCGGCGACACCTATGCCCCAACCGACTTTTTTGCAAAGCATCTTCCAGCCACCTCCACACTTCCCTTCGCTAGAGAAATTAAATATTGGGGAGTATATAAAAGATTACCCAATTATGACTGCACCAATGATAAAAGTATTTCCGAATTTACTGAGTACGGTAAGCCGGAATTATTATCCCACACCCACCACATATAGACCCAATTACCAAACGAAATTTCCACGCCCAGAAATATATCCACCCACATTGGAGCATGAAACCGTACAATTTCCAACGAATTCTAACGAGTTAAATTTGGCTGGTAGCGCTGGTAAATTATCTACACCTGTGGTCACGCATCACTTTCACCATCACTTTTATATGACAAGCACTACAAGTACCGAAAATGAGCTTAGTAGTGCTGAAAAGCCTCTTAATAAGCCAACTAACTCACATAAAAGCATAATAAGTGAAACCACGACACCTACATCTTTCAATAACTATTACGATACTGGCTTGAAAAACAGCTTCCAACAGGGTCCCCAGACAGTAAACCCCATAAATTTTCCTAAAACGGATACAGAGGTGCGCAAGGAACATGTAGTGCAAGTCACACCAGTAGCGCCATTGAAGAGGCCATACATTTATCAGATGTATCAGATACCGATTGACTCAAAAGTTCCTCTACTCATTTATCCAGGACCTGTTGTGAATGATGAACTACCTTTACCACGTAATAAACCCTTTGTACAAAGCGAACCGATGGATGAAAATCCCATACGGTATTCTGAACCTGATCCACTTTACCTAAATCTAGCGCACAACCCGCCCCTTGACGGACAATCCTACGAACTGGGCGCATCTCAATTGGAATCGCCAAAACTGAATCAATACACAGAATATCCAGATATCGACATAAATCCTGCGAAAAGCAGAAAAGTAGTAAGCTCCTACTCGATAGCTGCGCAATTGCCCTCACCTGATAGTGATCAAGATGAAGATGAATCACAGGAGGTTGGTAAGCAAAAAATCGATTTAGAACAGAAACCAAGCCAAAAAGACCTGCAAATATCGTTCAAAAATAAGCAGGATTACCCAAACACTGAAACGCAAATGACCAGCAGCACGATGGCGAGCCTAACAGTAGCTGACAGTAGTACGCCCCCACCAACTACAACAAACACGACCACTCTTTCACCCACTACAAGAGAGTTGCTTGCAACAACAATTCCTTCCTTACTGACAATTGCTTTGCAGACCACGAATTCGATGCCTTCATCCACAACTGCAATACCATCCACGACATCCATCGATGATGCCACGCTCCCGCCCAAGCAAGGCACACAAAACTTTATTTCTACTTCTACATCAGAGACGCCTTCACTACGCGCGATCAGCCGCTATCGACTGAAACATGTGCGTCCCTTGACAACAAGCACCGAGCAGCCGGTGCTGAAGTGGAAACCTCGACGTAAACATTCATTCAAACATTCTTCGCCAACTAATGACGTGAAACCGAACTCAGAAATCAACAACCCGAAGGAAAACTCATCTAAAACAGATAAAAAACGTGTGTTGAAAGAGCAAAATCAGAGTCATGAAAATCAATTGTCCACTGGATCAGCGAACAATTCAACCCAAGCTGCCAATAACAACCGGCTCCCAACAAAAAAAAGCAGTAAGGTAATCGAAGTGCTTACTCAAAAATCAGTTAGCAAGTCGGTGAGTATCAAAGTCGGTAGCAATGGTGAGGAAATACCAGTTATCGTTGATGACAGTGATCATGGTGAAAATGAGGTGAAAATAGAATAAAAAGTGAATTTTATTTTTATTTTGTTGTGTGCTTTGAATACCAAAAAATTAGTCTTTTAATGAAATTGCTAAACTTTACACTATAATTTTTCCATACATAAAAAGTAGGAATAAAACTGTAATATGTTTTTGTCATATTTATTTAAAATAAATAAAAATACTAAGTGTTAATTTGAGAGATATATTATTGAAACTCTATGAGAATTTCTTTCTGATAATAGTTTTCCTTTCTTTCAAAAATGAATTGAATCGAATAAATACTTCTCTTATCCACCGTAGTTATATCTAGTGTAAAGATTTTCGACGTTCCAGTTGACATTAAATCGCATATAAGGTCAATAATCCCATTCCCTTTCCTTGCAACTACATTGGATTAAATAGGGTGAAAACTTGCGCTAGCCCCCATACAATCCTTATATAATGTCTTAATGAAATTCAGATATCATTTTTTACTGGTAATGTTATGCCGAAATTCCATAAATGAAAAAAAAATTCAATAGTTCTCATATACCTAATACATAAAAGAATTTCAAACTTCCGGTTGGCTTTGAATGAATGAAGATGAGGAATTCACCGCGACCTTTGAAACCGAACTCAGAAACCTTTGACTCGCTTAGACCTGTCTCTTATACACATCTAGATGTGTATAAGAGACAGACCTAATACATAAAAGAATTTCAAACTTCCGGTTGGCTTTGAATGAATGAAGATGAGGAATTCACCGCGACCTTTGAAACCGAACTCAGAAACCTTTGACTCGCTTAGACCCAGCACACTAATGAAGTCCCATAGACTACTGGGAGCTAGCGAGGCAATGCGATCCTTATCCGGAAACATTGCTCCAAGGGCCTTAGTTCTGCGTCTACAGACTGCTGTGCAGTCAAACAGCAGATGATCCAGGGTTTTAGGCTCCCTGACACAGAACCGGCAGTTAGCGCAAGAGGATAGGCCTATGCTGTGCAGATGCCTATTCAGCTTGCATTGTCCAGTATACCATGCGACTAGTAGCCTGAGTTTGTTCCTGGGGAGGTTTATTACAATTTTGAACCTTCCCAAGTTGTATCCTCCCATTAGCAGCTTGGCATGTCTCATACCATGACTTTGTAGCCAATGCTCCTCCCTGCCCACTTTTCCTCCTTGCGGAGCAGCTCCTTCATAGTATGGGGACCCACCCCCGTAAAGGGTTCGGGTTCTACCATCTTGGTGGAGGCTGCGGAGCGCACGAGCTCGTCCGCCAGTTCATTACCGGCTATACCTTTCAAGTGTATCTGGTTTCGTTCCGCAAGGCTGTTCATCCTGTCCCTGCACTCCTACACTAGTAGCGATCTGATCTCGTAAGAGGAGATCGCTTTTAGCGCCACTTGACTATCGCTGAGAATGATTATTCGCTCATTGCGATAGTTGCGATGAAGGTTTATTTCTGTACACCGGCTTATGGAAAGAACTTCTGCCTGGAAAATGCTCGGGAACTCTCCCATAAGTATGGAGAGCTTAGTGCGTGGGCCCACAATCCCTGCGCCGATTCCCTACGACATTTTCAAGCCATCGCTGTACCACCTCACAGTGCTGTTCCTCAACATCAGCTAGAGGTTGAAGTCGTTCCATTCATTTAAATTCTATTATTTTTAATAAAATTTAATGAGCTTTAAGATGAATAAAAGAAAAAAAGAAAATTCCATACACTGAAAAAAAAAATTATTTGAGTTTCTTAATGTAGCAAAATTCATCAGCAACATAATTATTCATCGCTACTTGTTTGCCATGAATTGAACTAAAGTCGGTAACATCACTGGAGATATTCATCAAATTATTCAATCAAAAAAAAAAAAAAAAAATTTTAACCGTGTAACTTCAAATCCGCGTAAAACGAAACTGTGTAAAAAAAGAGTGTGGTGTATATTATTATATATTATTATAAATATATTTTAATTTTTGCCTACCTAAAAGACGAAGCGGTATACATTTTTAGCTAAACTATACCATTGCTGAAAGAGGGTTAGGACAAGAAAAATGTATGCACAATGATTGCAGCGCGAAGGTCGTTTTGAAAAATTAAAAACTTCAAAAAAAATCAATGTTTTTTCTAACATTTAGAAAACAGCCCACATCTTACAATTGTAATATAAATCCTTATAAAACGAATAAATAAATTAAAATACTAAACATTCAAAGACTCGAACAATTTGTTACCTCGACATGTTTTCATTAGTTCGATTAGTTCATCCTAACTTATATGTTTGATCAAACTGCACACAGTGAGTCAAATGTTACTAAAAACGTATAAGTTGATTAGCCGGGAAAATCGTCGCACGTTATTTTTTTATTTATATTATTATATACATATATGCATATAGATAATTATCTATTTAATTTAATTTTTTTCGAAATCTGTTTCCAATGTCAGCAGTATGAGTAAAATTTTATAGAAATAGTAGTAACAAATGTACATCACTCACCTGCATCTTCGGAAGCATACTTATAGTTGGGTTGCGGTGGAACTGGTATAAGCTTAGCATATGTTTCAGGCATCATCTCTGTGATACGTTGATGATAAGATAATCTACAATATTAAGATTTAATTTATAACATGGAAAAGTATAATTAATGTAAACAATAAAGCAATACCTTAAACATTTATGTAAAACCTCTTGTATGAATTTTGGGCGTGGATGTTCTGGATCTAACAGCAAACAACTATCCCACTCCTCCCAAGACCATGTGAATTTGAAATTACTTAAATGGTACGAAAACCAATTCACAAAACGGTCAAAACAAGACGTATTCATTGAATCAATACGCATGAACAAAATTTCAGTGGCCTGTGCTAGCACTTGTGGCAGTGTTGCTGGTTGCAATTTGCACAACTCGATAAGAATGGACCCATAAACAATTTCCAGATAACGAGGTGTAGGCATGTGGAATATTTCCGCAAATACAACCTCAACAATACAGTATTCGAGAGGTATTTTGTTCTTGTAGGGGAACGCCAGTAGTTGCGCTGCACAATCTTTTCGTTCTAATCTATGTGTCTCAATTATATGGTGGAGATGTTCTTCAATTAAGAAACGCTCGATTGAATGTGCACCTGGTAAATTGGGGCCATCAGGACAATCAGTGTAATCGAACATGCGATAAACAACCCACGGCATGGGATATTCATATGACTCATGATGTGGTGGTGGCACTATAGGGGGTAAGTTATGTTGTAGTGCTTCACATAAAATAGAGTCAAAGGCTAGATATGGACGTGGAATGTGTTTTTCAGCCCAATTATCTTGCCGTAATTTACGAATTTGCGCCCATAGACAATCTAAATATTCTTCCTGTGGATGTGGTGCATCCACGGACCACACACGTAAAGCGTTGTGGTGCTTCTTAGAGCGTTTATTCAAATATACTTCAATGCGTAGCAGCAGAGATTCTAGTGACGACTCCTTTTTCTCATATAAATCACGGCCAACCCATGGTAGTGTGGAAAGTACCGCAAAAACGAACCAGTCCCGACGAACTTGTGGTACTGTGTCCTCGTTGGAAACATCAATCATTGTGTCCAGAAGTTGCAAGAGACTAGTGGCTGATATTACATGACAGTTCACTAAATCTGCCAGAAAACGTAACGAATAACGTGCGGCATCCCACCAGCACATTTTCAAGGCTTCTTTGAATGTTTTCACCATATGATCTACAAATTCTCCACCGAATTTATAATTTTTCGCATTCAATAAACCAACCAAAGTCGTATAGATAGTACATTTTTCTGGCATTTTAACTGCACAATCCGATAGAATTCGCAATATTTTTAAACGAAAAGTACCCAGATCTGCCTCTAACACAGAAACCAATCCTTCTAAGTTCGATTCCACTGATGATGTGCTGCGTTCACCAACGCGCAAAATAAGTGACTCCAATCTATCCTCAATTTCCTGATTTTCAGAAACGCGTCTACGCTTGCGATTGCGGTGATCTAAAAATTAAAAGCATGATTTTACTTAACAAATATGCAGGTATTTCTGACAGCATGCCGCTAATCATGTCAACTTACCATAGCCTTCTTCATCGCCATCGTGAGGACGTCTGCGATTCATTGCTGAATACTTTATTTATTTAATATGTTAATATAAAATTAGTTCACTAACTGAGTTATTATAAATTTTATACGAATTAATAATTATTTAGCATACGTGCTTTTTTTATCAGACGCTGTTAATAATTTTTTTGACAGTTCGCCGGTTAGGTATTGCCAATGAGTATGTACATTATGCCATTCACAATTATGGATATTCTAATAAGAGTGTGAATTGATTTAAGTGTTATAAAATGTATATTATTTAAACTTTATATAGTTTGAATCATCAACACAAAAACCCAATTTATTCTTAAAAGTACGTGGATGGTTATCGTCCCTACTAGAATCATGAAAAAATCTTGATAAAAAAAAGTAGTTAACGTTTTTTTGTTTAGTTTTTGGGGATGTTTCTTTACATACATACATTTTGTCATAACATTGTCAATAAAGTATAAAAAATTATAAATCTAGTAGAGATGGTAGCCAGGCGTTTTGGCAACATTTAATTTAAAAAATGAAGCAAATCGGTTGAATAGTTCGACCGGAATCATGTCCGCCAGTTTAAAAAAGTGTGTTTTGAGCCATCAAATATCTAAAATAAATACATATATTTCTATAATATATTAATATTCCGTTTACAAATTTGAAATTTCAAACTAAATTGTATATCAGATGATTGCTCCTGTGCGCATTACCCACCCAATTCAGTTTTAAGTGAATATATGGAATAAGATAAGTGCGTTTTATTTATCCATGATTTAGCTATTAACTTGTGATGGTCAAATAAAACACGGCTAATACAAAAACTGAAACTTTAACTCAATACTCATCCAAAAAATTTGTAATTTTGGTTTATTTACATTTTCATCTGTCAAAATGAGGTTTCTCGCTTTGCCAACTATTTTTAGGTTTAACCTTGCTAACGTAATGAAAAAAAGCGATGAACCAGAGAACGTAAAGTATACGCAGAGAACGTCTATCATAGAGAAGGTTCACGTTTCAAATATYGTAACTTTTCGAAGGGGTACTCGGCAGAGATGGTCCAGTTTCACCACAGACAAATTATAAGCGTRTTTCACCACGAAAATAGCAGAATTGAGCATTTTCAGTGTTAATTTATGTACATCCGTATATATTTGGTATCAAAGCATATACTTAGTATATATGTGCATAAGTATGTATGTATGTTTATTAAAATTTATGTAGATATGTATTTCATTATGATTCCATAAAATCATTAAAAATATAAAAGATAAAGTTTGTATAATTATCCACATGTTCTCATATACATACATACGTAGAATTATGTGTGCATGTAAACAAATATGACAGACCATACGCATAATGTTTGTAAATTTGTCTACATGCAACATATGCATGTAAATATGTACACTCAATGCTTCATAAGAAATCTCCGTTCACACGGTCACC
>NW_017536141.1:193591-204690 GCF_001853355.1 Bactrocera latifrons | reverse complement strand
TTTCTTCAAAGCATTTCTCTTTATTCATTCTCGCATGAATCCAGTCGTTTTACATATATTTCTGCCAGAGAACGTGCTCAATTCTGCTAAATAGCAGCGAKAATGGTGAATTCCCTATCACAATCTTATAAGTTCTGTTAGCCGTCCAATCGAACGTCATACAGAATTCAATTTGCACCTTCTCTATACATTTCGTTCTCTGCGTCGACTTAGTTGCCATCTCAATAGCAATATATAATCACAGTGATTTGAAAATAGCAATCACTGAAATCACAGATATCGAAAAATCGCAATATCGCTCGTCTCTAATGTGTAGACGCTTATTCAAAATTTTGAAAATTTAAATATATAGAAGATAAGTCAAACATCGAGGAAACGGTTTTAGAATTTCTTCAAAGTTTCACAGATGTAAAACAAATTACTTTAGACAATAAACCAAGCTTTACTACACCAACATTTAAGTCGCTAATGCATAGGTTAAATATTGAAATTTATTTTTGTAATCCACGTCACAGCACAAGTAACGGACAAGTTGAAAAAGCCAGATGTATAAAAGAAGAATACAATATTGTAAGTAATTTAGAATCAATATTTAGAGCAGCGCAAAAATACAATACAACAATACACTCACTAACGAACTTTAAACCAAATGAAGTACTTTATAATAAAATAAACTACAAAAATTTGCCAACAACTTTAAAGCACGCACAGGAGAAAATTTTAACGTTTCATAATAAACATATGTATATCAGATAAGCAATCTCAATAGGAGAGAGAAATAAATTACAACCTAGATATAAAAAACAGCAAACTAAAGAAAATTTAGAGACTAAAAGAATAATTAATAATAGAAATAGAATTTTTCAAACGATATTATAAAGTCATAATTATTATAGTTTTCCAATATGATCATTTTAATTTTGACTACACTAATCAGCACAGCAGCTGCTGATATTATAGACTTTATCCAACAAGACTACGTATTTATCGAAAATGGATATGTTTTCATTTATGAGGAATACGGGGACCTATTTCATATTAATAATTTATCTTATTTTGAAAATGTAATAGCAGACGAAAATAGAATTTTTTACAGTAATAACGAACACAATCATGACAGCCTTGAAATTATTACACAGGAAAGAGAATCTGAAATTTTGATAATTGAAACTTTATTAGAACAATTAAAACAAAGCCATTTTAGGCAAATAAGGGGTATAAATGAATTTGGAACACTTTGGAAATGGATAGCTGGAACACAGGACCATGATGACTTTGTAAAAATTAATGACAAATTGGACGAAGTAGTAATAAATAACAAACAATTCAAAACAAATTTAGAAATTTTTAAAATAATAACAGGATTAACCCTCACATACAGGAAAATTAAAAGAAAACGATATCAATATGTTATAATAATTTAATAATTTCAATAACTTTTGGTAAAATTGGAATTTTAAATCCAATAATTTTACATTTTGATGAACCAAAAAATAAAACATATTTAATGGACATTTCTAAAAGGCGACATACATAATTATAATTTATATAAAATGCTCTAAAATAGAACTAACATCTAATATGATGTAATATGCATAGCTCAATTAGATAGTAGGCTTCTTATTGACCAGAACATAACACATTTTAACAATAAATTTTTTATTATTCAAAATTTTAAAACAGAAATTTCAAAAACATATTGTAAATTAAATAAAAAAGCACAGGTTTGTCAAAAATTTCAAATATAAATCAAGGAAAATGTAAAAAAATTAAAAGAAAACACTTGCAAATTGAAGAAATTAAAATTTTCAGGAAAAAATGTTGTAGGCAATCAAACATAAATAACCAAACTTATGAAAATATTAAAATACAAATTTAGAATTATCTTAAAAATAACCATATAAATAACTTTGAAATTTTAGAATATATCGAAACAACAAATAAACTGTTAAAATTAGATAATATAAACATTTTAGCAGAACAAGAAGAACAGAACAGTCACAGTTCATTCATTTTCTTGGTACAAAATTTTAATCTTGGGAATACTTTTCATAACTTAAAACTTTTAAATTAAAAAAAAACTCGCTAAATTCCCAAATCAAGCGAAAATATACAATTTAAAGAAGTCACGTATAATGCTCTTTTAGATGAAATACATATATGAAATAACTCAAAATAATAGTGAATAGGGGACGATTAATTTTAGGAAGGGGGAGTTAACGACAGTCTCCAGAATTGAATCTTTGCATTTTGCAATTACATTAGAAATCTTAAGTAACGTTTTTGATTATTATGTCTGATTGTATGATTATTATATATTATTATTATGTTACAATATCACTCGCCCTCACAAGAAGGCATAACAATAATAATTGTAAAGAAAACAGAACGCTTAACGTTCTGCGGAAATATGCTGAAACAGCTTTCATTGTAATTGACACTTTCTTTGTTCTGGATTCAATCAATAGGTGATGATTATAGCTGGATCAGCGGATTCCGATCCTCCCTGCCTCAGTTGCCGACCGCATCGAGCAAAAGTTGTCAAAAGTTGAGCCCGTAAAAATCATACATCTTTATTTGTTTTCATTTGGACAATGTTGCCGTTGCTCAATACGCATATATAGTTTTGTACATATCTAAGTTTTCAATTACAAATTTTCATAATTTAATATATTTATATTTATAAAAAAATAGCATTGGAAGACAATTTTTATAATTACTACAGCATATCGAGACTGGCAACCCTACGGGAAATACGGTATTCTACGGTAAAGCGGGCGGTGGAAGCGGTGTTGGCTGAACATTCGAATTCGCTGATTGCGCTCTTTACTTTAAGTAAAAAAGAACAAAATATACTAGTATTTTTGGAAATAAAGTTTTGATTTGTATCTGGAAACCCACTGGAATGGGTTTGAGACCCGTCACATTAGAGAAGAGAAACCCCTTTTTTGATGACGACCATGACCAACGCATTAAGGATTTCGTATAAGGGCATGTACCTGGAATGTCCGGTCCCTGAATGGGAAAGGTGCTGCTGCCCAGCTGGTTGATGTCCTCGTAAAAATAAACGGGACAAGGACTGAGACGACCTACTCGTCTTGTGGCATTTACTATAATGAACATAGGAGCATTTTCCTTCAAAAACCGGACTAAAGAGAGAATCACAAATTCTAGCGATGCCACTCAAAATTAATTTTTTTAGTACCTAAGTAACCGTACTACAATAAACCGATTAAATATTGACCTTCAGCCCGCTATGTTGCCACACAAGTAGTCGGCACCTAGACTTCGTTCAGTACGCACGTACTTATTCTCAATAATCTGCAGCTGGTGTTTTGTGGTGGTGAATTCTGGAAAATATTTGTTATGGATTCTGGACAACATGGTATGTTTTAAATTTTAATCATATAAAGATTAATTTAGTTAATGTATTATTTTGTTTCTTTCCGGAAAACAAGGAAATGTCAAAAAAACGAAAAAATATTTTTTCAGTTTTCAGAAATTAGTGCTTTTGTTATAGTGTCGAGGGAGGTCAAGTTATAAATTAATTTGTTTACTAAACTACAGGGCTTCTACTTATCATATATATAAATTTAAACATTTTCCCCATTTTTCCACTGCTTAAAAAACACGTTGATTTAGATTGGTCATTTACATAAAATGAGTACTGCTTATATTTTATTTTATTTTTTAATTAAATACTGAAATCCTGCTAAATTATTTTAGACGGGTGGTATATATGTAGATGGTATAAGAGGGCTCTATCGCAGTCGGTGCGAAAATTGGACAATGGTCGTAGCACCGCCTAATTTTTGGTGAAATCTCATATATCGGAACTCGATAGGCAAATTTCGACTATATTTAGTATGTATTTCTATGTCACAGTGTGAAAATGAGTGAAATCTGAATACAATCACTACTACTTCTCATATAACACAATTTAAAATTCCATTTGATTCTTTTACTTTCCAGTACACAAATAAAGTAGTAATTAATATAACTGAAAACAATTTTGTGCTAATAATTCCCTTAAAGTATACCATCTTTTGACCAAAAATTGTCCAAAACCAATCAAAACTGTTCAAACCCGTAGGTACCGAATATGTGGACCCCGGTGCCTATACTTGACTTTTGGCCGAAAATATCGTTCATTGTGTGAGATATGAAATAGAAATTCACACACAATCAATTCCTGACAATACTTGTTTGTATCAAAATGTGGTTTGTATCAAAAATGGATTGAATCGGGCCAATAGTTCCATTCCAAGTAACTTTATATTTGATATATCCGCCAATATTTGAGTCATCTCAAAGAAAATTGAGGAACATGTTTTATTCATAACAGTATATCTTTGCACCTAAAATACAAGGTACGTTCCAAAGTAAACAAGACTTTTTGAATCTAGCGCCCCCTGGTGGCGCCATCTATATGTCGACTGGTGCGTTAGAATCTGCTATTTTTATCGATTTTCCAGTGAGAATTTCATGATATTTCATCGATTGGAATGAAGTTATTGCATTTTAAGTGTTGTATGTTTGTCAACTTCGAAMAAACAAACAAAATTAAATTTTGTATTAAAATTGGTAAAACTTTTACCGAAACGTTGTAATTGATGATGATTGCCTATCCCGTAGCATGTACACGAGTGATTTCAACGTTTTCAAAGTTGTCGTGAGGACATAGATGACGATCAACATGTAGTCCAATCAAAAAACCGGAAATCCATCCATCGAAACTGTGCGTGAATTCATCAAGAATTAGCCGAAATCATCATTGAAATTAATGGAAATGGAATTGAACATCTCCAAAATATCGATTTGTCGCATTTTGATCGAACATTTGAGCTTACGAAAAGTGTGTGCACGCTTTGTTCCGCAAAAATTGACTGACGATCAAAAATTGCTCAGAATCTAACATTCGAAGGACGATTATTTGACAAAAAATCAAATTTTAACCATTAATCACTCCCTGTATACATCATATGGCACTGCGCGACTTCTTCTTTTTCGGAAAAATGCATTTGCTCGTGAAAGGAAAGCGTTATGCGGACGTAGAGGCCATTCAAAAGGCTTGCACCGGCATACTGGAGGCCATACCGACCAACGAGCTAAAACACTCGTTCGACATTCTTTTGGACCGAGCAAAAAGCTGTATTGAAGCAGAAGGAGACCATTTTGAATAAGATAACTTGATTTTGTCTAAAAAACATTTGTTCTTTTTTTTTTGATCCTGTTTACTTTGGAACGCAGATTGTAGATACAATTGGGCGTAAATTTCACCCACCGCCCATGTAACTATTACCAAGACTCTCGAACATCAACTTAACGTTGATCCATATGATTGGTGATTGTATGTAAGGTACCTTAATGAAGCTCAGGGAAAGTTTCTTGAGTATGTGGCGTATTAATAGTAAGTGGGATGAGCAAAAACAGATAAAATCTGGTCGGTACTATTCCCTACTATCTATTAATTATATTCAATCATGCATTTTTTTTCATTTTCATTCATAAAAACACTTTAAATAATTTTGCCCGGTTTTTGAGACCAAATGCTCTTATGTATGTGCAGTGGCCATACCAGGAGAGCAAATTTGGTGTGGGAGAGAGACTCCTTCGCCCTCGGCAACCGGAAGAGAAGGACTATGTGACCAAAGATGCCTTCTATCAGCGGTTGGAGCGCACCTATTGGAGCGCATCAAAGAAGGTATGCTCACTCACGATTTTGACATTGTGGCGGGCAAAACGGTCGATAAATTCAGTTTCAACGCTTAAACATCCTCAAATTCGTTGCGGCTGATCGACTTCTTCGGAGCCTGAAATATAGTTATCTGTAGTACTAGATTCCAGCGCAAGAAAATTCATCAAGGTACCTGGCTGTCTGCGGATCGAAAAACCACCAACCACGTGTACGCTCCGAGATCCTAGCATCGACTCGGACCACTATCTTGTTGCAGCTAAGATACGCACCTGTCTCTGTGCAGCAAAAAACGTCAACATAAATAAGGAATATTTTGTCCTCGAAAAGCTGCAATCACAACAGACAGTTGAACGATTTTCTACTCGACTTGCGTTCTTGCTCTCTGAGAGCACTCATTAGCAACTCGGTATAAGGGAACTGTGGGACTGCATTTCAATCTTCTTGCGTACAGCTGCAAACGAAACCATTGGTTTTCGGAAAATGTAAAAGAACAGCTGGTACAATGAGGAGTAGCATGTTGCAGCGGAGAGGAAACAGTCTGCCTACCTAGCAACGTTACGATCGACATCAACAAGTACGGGATGAGATACCGAGAGTTGAAGAGGGAAACGAGACGCAATGCAGACAGAAAAAGAGAGAGGCCGAAATGCGTAAGTATGACAGGGGTAATGCTCGAAAATTGGACGAAAAGATGAGGCGACTAACAGAAGGTTTTAAGACCGGAGCATACTCTTGTGGAACCATCAGAGGTGATCTAGTAACTGATGCTCAGAGCATATTAAAATTATGTAGGCAACTCTTCTCCAGCCTGCTGAATGGCAGTGAAAGCATAACGTAGGGAGATGGTGAACTTGATTCCCCAATCGATGAGGATGGAGCAGACGTACAATTACACGACCATGAAAAAATTCGCATAACTATTATCTGAAGAACAATAAAGCGGAGGAGGCCGGCGAATTGCCGTTCGAGCTATTCAGTCACGACAACGAACAGGAGTATGCTTCAGCTTCTTTGTACAATATGATCGGACAAAAGCATGCCCGACAATTGAAATTTAAGTGTGCGCCCACTACAAAATGGAGACCTCACAATCCTTAACATCGCATATAAGGTTCTATCGAGCGTATTGTGTGAATGATTATAGCCCATCGTCAACAAACTGATTGGAGCTTTCAGTGTGGCTTTAGGCCTGGAAAATCGGCAACTGACTAGATATTCACCATGTGCCAAATCTTGGAAATGACCCGTGAAAAGAGAATCGGCACGCACCACCTTTTCGTCGCAGCTGCTTTAAAGTTTTGACAGCACGTGAAGGTGCTCGGAATTTGGTGTCGGAATTTCGTATTCCCGCAAAACTAATACGGCTTTTTAAATTGACACTGAGCAATTCCAAAAGCTCCGTCAGGATCGGGAGAACCTCTCGGACCCGTTCGATATCAAATGAGGTTTCAGATAATGCGACTCGCTTTCATGCGACTTCTTCAATCTGCTTTTGGAGAAAGTAATTCGAGTAGTTCAGTAGCTAAATTGAGAAGATATCATCTTCTATAAGAGTGTACAGCTACTGGCGTACGCCAATGATATTGATATCATTGGCCTTAACAACCACGGCGTTAGTTCGGGTTTCTCCAGAATAGATAAGGAACCGCAGCAAATGGATCTGGTGGTAAACGAGTTCAAAGAGAAATATCTCCTGTCATCAATCTTCTTTAAGAATGCTCTGCTGCCGGCGTACGCCTGTGATATCGATATCTTTGGCCTTAACAGCAGCGCCGTTATTTCGAATTCGATGGAACGATGAGCTTTATGAGATACATATATGACGACATTGATATAGTTCAGCAAATCAAGAGACAGCGGTTATGGTGGCTATATCATGCCGTCCGAATGGATGAAAACACTCCAGCTCTGAAAGTATTCGACGCAATACCCGTCGGGGGAAGCAGAGGAAGAGGAAGACCTCCTCTACGTTAGAAAGATCAGGTGGAGAAGGACTTGGCTGCACTTGATATCTCCAATTGTCATCAAACAGCAAATATGGAGAACGATTGATGCGCTGATGTTAAGGAAATCGTTGCCTCCAAATTATTTTTGTAAACTCTTGACTATCCTCTGTTATAGATTCAATACCTACCAAAAATTTTGTTTTATCAAGAAAATTGTTTTTTTTTTGTTACCAGAACCATTAAAACCGCCAGACGAAGGAAAAAATGTTTGTACAGATATTTCTATCGATGGCAAAGGCGATGGAGGTCTTTTTAACGGCCTATACGAAGTTGTGACGTGACTTAAATTAGTTAATTTAAAACGGCGCTGTACCCGCTATGCAAATTCTATATTTTTGCAAAATTGTATGTTCGCGATAGCAACAACAAAAGCATTTAAATGGGTACTTTACAGAACAGTATGCAGCTGCTTAGGATAAAACAAGAAAAAATGTGAACTTCGGTTGCACTGAAGCTAAATACCCTTCACAGGTGCATTTCTGTTAGTAACTATGTGTTCAGTTTGTAGGGAAGCTATATGATATAGTAATTCGTTCTGAACAATATTTTTGGAGATTATATTGTTACCTTAAGCAGTAATCCATGCCTAATTTCGGGAAGATACCACGTAAAATGCGAAAGCTTTCCATACAAGCCCTTGGTTCCGATCGTTCGCTTTGTATATGCTATAATAATCCGATCTGAACAATTTCTTCTGATATTACATTATTTGTATAAACAATAACTCATACCAAATTTCGTGCAGATACCACGTCAAATGTGAAAGTTTACCATACAAGAACTTTATTCCGATTGTTCAGTTTGTATACTATAGTTAACCGATCTGAACAATTTCTTCGGAGATTACATTGTTGACTTAGAAAATAATTTATACAAAATTACTTGAATATATCTTCTCAAATGTGAAAGTTTTCCATACAAAAACTTGATTCCGATCATTCAGTTTGTATGGCAGCTATATGCTATAGTTAACCGATCTGAACAATTTCTTCGGAGATTACATTGTTGGCTTAGAAAATAATTTATAGCAAATTTCTTGAATATTCCTTGTCAAATGTGAAAGTTTTCCATACAAAAACTTGATTCCGGTCATTCAGTTTGTATGGCAGCTATATGCTATAGTTAACCGATCTGAACAATTTCTTCGGAGATTACATTGTTGACTTAGAAAATAATTTATACCAAATTTCTTGAATATATCTTGTCAAATGTGAAAGTTTTCCATACAAAAACTTGATTCCGATCATTCAGTTTGTGTGGCAGCTATATGTTATAGTGGCCCGATATCGACAGTTCCGACAAATGAGCAGCTTCTTGAAGAGAAAATGACATTTGCAAAATTTCAAAACGAAATCTTAAAAATTGAGGGACTAATTCGTATATATACAGTTAGACGGACGGACAGGCAGACAGACGGGCATGGCTAAATCGACACAGCTCGACATACTGATAATTTCTATATACACTTCATAGGGTCTCCGACCCTTCCTTCTGGGTGACAAACTTACCCTGTTCAGGGTATAAAAAGTTGTTACTATGGCCGTCAGGGCGACTTATATGAAGAGAGTCTCAAGGAGCTCTTAAGCATTAAAGTGTTAAATACATTTCAGCAAAGTACTTTATTTATCAGTAATCCACTTGTCTTTGTTTAAAAATTGCAATTTACACATGTTTTTGTAATTAGTGCTCTTCTTATATGAAACTCTTTGATTCGATTGAGAGAAATCTTACTTCTAAGGAACTAATTTAACAAATTCCAACCAATTTCAAATTTGGTTTGTTAGGTTACCCAATAATTGCTATTATACACTTTGAAAATGATTGAAATGGGATAACAACCACATCTACATACTTCCCACACAACAATCTTTTAAATTCCATTTGAGTCTTTCACTTTCAGAATAGAACAAACAAACAACAATGAAGTTATCAGAATAAAACTATGCACATATCGTGTCTTCAAAAAATATTCGAACTATAACATTTTAGGGACAAACATCAACAGTGTCGACCACAGTGCCAAATTAGCCATATTTTTTACAGAACATATCGGTCAATTCGTGAGTGCTATTATAGTATTGAAATTCGTGGATAATATATTTTTGGTGGCAGCATGTCCTTGCCTAAAATGGGGCAAAACTTCCCATATAACTAATATAAATATTTTCGAACTGCCGGTTGACTTTACACCGCATCTATCGGCCAATACATAAAAATAAATTTTTAATGAAGTTCAGATATAATCTATTCCTTAATAACATAAAATCTTGCCGATTATGGATGAAACCAGAACAATAGCCCATCTACTATATATACGGATTTTCAAACATCCATAAGATGGACCATATTTTATTACTTACTATATTAGTTTAATACTTAATATATCGCTCCACATACATACATACAGCATATAATGATTTTTATTATGAAATCGGAATTTTCTATCCTTGATGATGATGACCTCATTTGCTAAATTTAACGTTGATTGAATTTTGTATCAGTTAAATCTCTTTTGAGTTATTTAGTTTGAATTGGTTAGGAACATGTTGCCATAGAGTATAATAGTTTTGTTTACCTAACGGCTGTATGTATCACCTAAAACCAATGGAGATAGATATAGGGTTATGCATATATAAAGGATCAGGATGATGAGTCCGCCTATATATACAAGCTGATACTTGAGTAAAAATTGAGATAAGAAACTTGGTACACGTGTTTCTTGGCAAAAGTAAGGGTTAGTTCGTAAATGGGCGTAACCGAACCACTACCACGACCACGAAACGCAATTAAACGAAAACCCATAAGGGCCCATTACTAATCACTAAATTAATATATAAAATAAAATATATAGCAAATATTATAAGAACTTCTACCGACAGTGTAACAATGTTTGAAACCGGATATTAACCCCGCGCACTCCCCATATAACGGTACTGTTAAAGACTACTGCAAGCGCGATAAATCACATATCTCGGGACTTGTTCGACCGATTTCAACAAAATTTTTTTCAACAAGAATATAACACTCCTATCTTACACAATTCTAAATTTTATTTGAATCAATAATATAAATCAAGAAGCAAAAAAATAGTGCCTTTGAAGTATGTCACCATATGACCTAACATCTTATAATGTTTTGATTGAAAAATTTAAAGTATTTTCCCGCTTTTGATCTCTTTAAATTACGAGAGTAGAAAATGTTCGCTTACACTCGAACTTAGGCCTTCCTTCTTCTTCTTGATTGGCGTAGACACCGCTTACGCGATTATAGCCGAGTTAACAACAGCGCGCCAGTCGTTTCTTTCTTTTCGCTACGTGGCGCCAATTAGATATTCCAAGTGAAGCCAGGTCCTTCTCCACTTGGTCCTTCCAACGGAGTGGAGGTCTTCCTCTTCC
>NW_017536141.1:191550-193531 GCF_001853355.1 Bactrocera latifrons | reverse complement strand
AGTAAATATCCCAAAATTGAAATATCCCTAAATTTTTGATATCGTGAACCTTCTCTATAAATATACGTTCTCTGTGGGACGCTATAGGGAAAAATGATGTGGTAACAATATTCATAGTAGTAATTATGAAAAGTATGGAGTACTTGGCCATATTAAAAAATAATTTAGCTCCAGCAGCAGCTAAACTCAATTTAAATGGTGGGTGCTACTTTGTACAAGGTGAAAAATGGAGCCACATCCAAACCATAGTCCAGACATCAATTCCATTGAAAACCTGTGGGCCTATATGGAGACGACCTTACGAGAGCGCAAAGTTAATAGCAATAAGTAAGGAAGGACAGTAAATTTGGGGGCAACTGAACATGTTATACACTTGCAACTTGTTTTAATAAAGGCTAGGGAAATACTTAAAGGCGTGGAACGTGTAGCAGAGAATCGGAACCCAAGCAATTTTATATATGATATACATATACTGATCGACATATGTATTCGATATAGGGTTTGTTAGAAAAAAGAAATCTTTGTACTTATGTGGTAAATGGGAGTTGGGGTCGACACAATTTCGTCTATTTTCCCATCATACATGTTAATCCAGCATACTGTTAACATGCAAAACTAAAAAAAATTTCCATGCATTTCATAAAGTATCTCACTAAATTTGATCTATTTTAGGAACAAAGTTATGAGTAAAACGCGCTCTCTCATTTATCTTGTGATGGCTCACAAATTGGCCGAAAAGATTCTTTCTGGATTTCAATTGTATAGTATATCTCACATATTGACCGATATTTTCGGTGAAAAGTCAACTATAGATAATGGGGTTCACATATTCAGTGCTAAACGCTTGAGCAGTTTAGGTTCGATTTAGACAATTTTAAGTCACCAGCTGGAACACCTCAAATGCACTATTCGTGCAAAGTTGTATCCTGATATAGTAATTCATTCTTGGTTTGTGTACTGAAAAGTGAAAGTTTCAAATGGAATTTAAAATTGTGTATACGGGAAGTAAGCGTGTATGTATTTAATTGGTTGAAATAGGTTGGGCGGGTCTCGATATATGTTATTTCACCTAAAAGTGGGCGGTACCACGCTCATTGTCAATGTTGACCACGGCTCCTTTAAAGCTCTCTCGTACCATATCGGGCATAAAATTCAATGCCTCGTTCCTATTTAGTTATTGATTTATCGCGCTCTTCGTAAATTTTAATTGTACTATTTTAACTTATTAGACTTATGGCGGGGCAACGTCGTACCTCGGAAAGCGGGTTAATGTGAAAAAGTTTTAATTGTTTAAGAGAGAGCTTTAAAGTCGAAAGATCAATTACATTTTTTTTCCTTGCTTCACTATATTTAAGATATACCGATAATTGTACGTGTTGTTTTTTGTGTAAAGGATTAATTTAATATAGTAGCTATAACGTATGTACGAGTGGGTAATTTTTGAATATACATAATACACATAATCCTTTTGCACGGCTAGGCTTTAGATTCATAAAAGTACACTCTCTATAGCAAAGCCATTCCTACAGAGCAGTGGGAATGCAAACACTTGTGATCACTTCAAATAGGGCAAAAGAAAATAAACAAATACGCAAATCGGTGTTTTCCGGCAGCCACAAACCCCACTTTCACACACACATACAACCAGGCGAATAAAATCAAATCAATTGTTCCCAAATTGCATAGCTAACACCAATCTAGGGATACAGCTTGCAAACCCACGACATTGACGGTAAGTGACACTTGTCTAAAATTATATTTACCGTCACGTGTGTTATAAATACATATACATATGTATGTATGCATATTCTTGTAATATTTGAAATTCACTAAGAAATTTGTTTGACATCTTTATTTTATTTCTTTAATCTGAAATTTGCGCTTCCCACCCAAAAACACTTTTTCAATTGGTGCGGAAACCTCGTGAGTAAAATCGTTTATTGAATTGTTGCTGCACAGATTGTCTGACAGACATCGTGAA
>NW_017536141.1:159972-188067 GCF_001853355.1 Bactrocera latifrons | reverse complement strand
GCGGACGTAGAGGCCATTCAAAAGGCTTGCACCGGCATACTGGAGGCCATACCGACCAACGAGCTAAAACACTCGTTCGACATTCTTTTGGACCGTGCAAAAAGCTGTATTGAAGCAGAAGGAGACCATTTTGAATAAGATAACTTGATGCTGTCTCTTATACACATCTAGATGTGTTTGTCGAGAGAGGACTTTGCTTCTCAATTGCCTACACAGTCCGAAGTAGCACCTGTTGGCAAGTGTTATCCTGCGTTGGATATTTAGCCCTTCCTTACTTGTTTAAAAAAAGTTTTCAATTCATAGGTGATGCGTTTCTTTCAAGAAAATTTGTCTGACTCTATTTTGCTTATTGGTAACTGCGCCGCTCTTGCACAACTTGAGAAACTACAAAGTGATGGAAATATGGTTGCATTATTTTTTCCTCCCAATGTAACATCAGCTTTACAACCAATGAATTAAAATCCATGTTCATCAAACTTAATCGAAGTGTGTTTCTTTCTACATTAATAGCAGAAAAAGGTGAAATGCTGATCCACTAAGAGTGATAAACTGCACTGGTCAAAGTTAGTAACTGGTATGCTGAGTCAGGACTGTAATGAAGTTATTGAAAGAAATATGCTCTGTTAAGAGAATTAGAGCCAAGCAATAACATTTGTTTAGAAGGCTTTGAAATGTGGGACGAATATGTGTTTGATGACGGATTTTCATATGAACTCAATACTGATGATGAATCTTCAGATAATAGCGAATGTCAAACAAACAAATACTATAACTAATTTTTGATTTTTACTGGATACATAAATATTTAATTTTACATTTTACAATTGATATTTTCATATACATATTAAGTAAAAAAAAAAAAAAAAATAAAAACAAACAAAAGTTCACCTTAAACTGTTCGGAACTTCTTGATTTCACCATATTTTAGAGCGTTAACACCGCGTAACAAGCCACACTTATCAAAGAGAAATGTTGCGAAACGTTTACTATGTTCCAAAGAGGATATACAGTCCAAATTTTATTTATTTGAATCTGACAGATTTCGATTTGTATGGCCTAAAGAAATCTAAGCGTTAAAAGATAAACATTGAAATAATACTGGCGGCTGCATTTTGGTGGGAGCAAATGGGACGCAGAGAACGTATATTTATAGAGAAGGTCCAACAACGGACAGGCGTGTAAACTGTCAAANATACTGAGCATCTTTCTCTTTGACACCATGTCTGATATCCCACGTGATCTGTCAAATACTAATGCATGAAAATCCTAACCTCAAAAAAATCACCCGATATAAAAAGTGTGATTCTTTATTTATTTTCTTTTACCATGTCGTGTAACCAAATGTAACAGCAAACAACTCTCTTCCAAAATTAATCTAAAATGGAATAATTTGATTGATATAAAAGTTGAAAATTGAAATACCAAGCAGTTCGTATCATTTCGTGGAGATAATTCCATATGTTTTATAGATAGAGTTAATGTCTGTTAATTTCACAAATGCGAACTGTGTTACGCAAGTTTTGGTTTGGTATAAAATGGAATTTTTGTGTCAATGATTCCTTATTTTTTTCAGAAACTCCAATGCATTGAAAGCCTTAGAGCGGTAACTAACACATACTTGTATAGTATACAAGAAAAGAGCATTAACACGTGCACAAAAACTTCCGTATTGTCAAAAACTTAGTATTGTCGATTGGGACTTAAGAAGTTTATAGACATCTTGAGGGGGTATTCTAGTCTAGTAGCATGAATTTAATATAATTTTGGAGGTGTCGTAAATAAGAGATAATTAATATTTTTATTATCAATTTTTTTATTAGCATTACAAGGATACAGCAAAAAATTATAAATAGAAAGTTAAAATTTTAAAATTATTATCTGGTGAAATGGGGTCTCAAAAAATTGGCCCGTGACCATACCAATGATTCCAACACCCCAAGGAATTTGCAACCAAACAAAAAAATATTATTAATCTAGAGTAATTTCTGGAACCTACCGAAAAGTTCGAAAACAATTTTTTCACGAAATGGTGGCTTTCAAGCAGTCAATTTTTTATACAAATTGTTTGATTTCTTTGAATTCAAAATAGTGCAAATTAAAATTTGAAGATATGGTTAGCTCCAGGCTTATACAAGTCTATAAAGAAGACTCTCTAAAATTTCAGCTAACTCGGTCCAGTAGAACCTAAGAAATCGTGGGTATCGTTTTGTAAAAGACAGTTTCGAGGAAATTCAAAAATCGATTTTTTTGTTTCTAAACTAAAATACTCCCTTAATAGAAATATCTGATGGTGTTATTGATATCAGCAAAATACTGTACGAAAATATCTTATAAATCCACAAAGTTACGAGCAAGAAGCGTATTCGCATAGATATTACCACAGAAACGTGAATTCAAACAATGTGTTACATATTGTAAAAGTAAAGCGAAGTAAAAAGTGCTTGACAATGCAAACTCAAACCACTCTCTCGCAATCTTTAGGGTACCTGCAGAGTGGGCGCTCAAAGCTGAGTCGAGCGCAAAGTTGACAAAAGCGAGAAATCAGCTTCAAAACTGCATTTTCTTAGGAAATTGGACAGGCCCTACAGTGTGGACGCTGACCAAATCCTAAGCTGAGCAATGCGAGTAACCAATTTTGAAGGTTTTTTTGGCGCCAACGCGAGATGTATAATTTTGCTTACAAGGAATAATATAATATTTAGAATACGCGCTGTCAATATTTTCAAGGGAGAACTTATGAAGGAAATTCTTTCATCCATCAGAATTTAATAAATAACTGCTATTATTATAACGGCAATTTTCTAAGCTATCGGAATTTTTACGCGCTATTTTTAATTTTTATACCCTGAACATGGTATATTAAGTTTGTCAGGAAGTTTGTAACACCCAGAAGGAAGGGTCGGAGACTCTATAAAGTATGTATATAAATGATCAGTATATCGAGCTGAGTCGATTTAGCCATGTCCGTCGGTGTCTGTACATATACGAACTAGTCATTCAGTTTTTAAGATATCGTTTTGAAGTATTGCAAACGTCTCTTCAAGAAGCTGCTCATTTGTCGGAACTGCCAATATCGGACCACTATAAMATATAGCTGCCTTACAAACTGAACGATCGGAATCAAGTTCTTGTATGAAAAACTTTCACATTTGACAAGATATATTCACGAAGTTTGGTATAGGTTATTTTCTATGGCAACAATATAATCTCCGAAGAAATTGTTCAAATCGGTTAACTATAGCATATAGCTGCTATACAAACTGAACAATCGGAATGAAATGCTTGCATGGGAAACTTCCTCATTTGACGATATATCTTCACGATATTTGGTATGAGTTATTGTTCATAGAAATAATGTAATATCGGAAGAAATTGTTTAGATCGGCTTACTATAGCATAGTATGTAGCTACCATACAAACCGAACTATCGGAATCAAGAGAAAACTTTTGCATTTGACGTGGTATTTCACGAAATTTGACATGGATTACTGCTTAGGGTAATAATATAATCTCCTAAAAAATTGTTCAGATCGGATTACTATAGCATATAGCTCCCATAAAAACTGAACATATAGTTACTAAAAGAAATGCATCTGTGAAGGGTATATTAGCTTCGGTGCAGCCGAAGTTAACGTTTTTTCTTGTTTTTTTTTGCTTTTGCACAGAAAGCATCTATTAATTAACTTTTTGTTTTAAATAAAATTATATTCGAACCAAATTCTTTGCGGTTAAAACCATTTTTTCGAAAAATAATAAGAACAGAGCAAAACAATATAATAGCAAAGTATGTGCAGAATTCTCTGCTAAATCTCCACTCTGCAGTAACTATTATAAAAATCGGTCAGTGCTGTTAGAAATCGCACGGCGCAACTTTGAGCATCCACTCTGCAGGCACCCTTAGAAGCAAAACGAGCTATAGCCAACACATTTCCATACCAACCAACCTGCTAGCCAGGCAAATCCGCAAAGTGTAAACATGCAACAACAAATCTCTAACCGCTATTCATCTGTAGTTGCAATCCTTCCCTCAAGCGTACTCTAATGAACGGTGATTCCTCATAAAAAATACTGTAAAAAAACAGTGAACAAGGAGTTAAAAACTGATGTACTCGTATGTAAAAAATCAGTTTATATTTCAAACAGCCCCGACAACAACAAGTATAATGCTCAGCAACAACAAATGATATGAAATAAAGCATATGAATGATGCTTGCTTAGCCTGGTGGTTGGCGGTTGCTTACCACCCCTTCCATTGTGAAACATTTGCATCGCTCAGGCAAATGCAGCGCAATCATGGTAACAGCTAGACTTCGTGCACACAATCAGAGCCAGCGAGAAGGAAACAGGCTTATATCGCTATTGTAGCTCAGTCCAACTTGGTTCTGCTCAACGAAAAAATATATGAAGTGTAGTAACGAAAAGGAATAAAATCAGTGCAAAAAATAGAATAAAGAATATTTAGCTGCCAACAAATGTAGGTGGAGTAGTTCTGTTTCAACAGTGGGTCAAGAGTGTATTTTTATTTATATAATATTAATAATTGAAAAAAAAATCATACAAAAATAATTTTCTTGTATTAAGTCTTGAAAATGGAAAGGAGAATTAGGAAAAGTTACTTTTAATGAAAAACATCAGCGAAGCCAAATTTGTATGGGAATCAGCCGGAAGTATTGTCACTCATCTCATCTAATAGGATATTCGGGGAGCGGGCTTTTTTCAACTGGGTGAGAAACGTTGGATAAGTAGGTAATATTCTACTCCTCAAGATGTGGTTAGTATACATAATATGAGGAGGCTCGGAGCATGTGGGCTGTAATTCCTACATAACGGCAATCAGACGGTTAAGAAATATAAATAAAATAACGTAAATCAACTGCGATCAATTAAATTCTCTCCAATCTCTATCTTTGAAACCCAATCTGCGGCGGCTCACAGATGTACTTGCTATATAAAATACAATAATTAATTGATTAACGAGATTGTAAGAAGTTGAAGAATTTTAGAGCGTATATATGTATGTATATATCAGTTCTAAACATGGTGGCCCATATTAATCTAAAACCCTCTGTACCTGTTTTGATATTCGGTTTGATTTTAACAAATCGGTGTGGACCTATTTATTAATTCAAGAACATATTGGATTTATTGGGATGATGTGTTGTTATTTAGAGAAAAAATTTCTTCTCTTAATAACAACACATTTCGCATGTATAAAATATAAAACAATCTGCACCAACTACCGTGGCATAAGCCTCCTCAACCCGCATATAAGGTTCAATTGAGCGTATTTTGTGAAAGATTAAAGCCCGCCGTCAGCAAACTGATTGGAGCTTATTAGTGTGGCTTTAAGTCTGAAAAGTCAACGACTGATCAGATATTCACAAATCTTGGAAAAGACCAGTGAACAGATGATCGACACACACCACCTCTTCGTTGGTTTCAAAGCTGCTTTTAGCAGCACGGAAAGGACCTGCCTTTATGTATGAATTTGATATCCCTACAAAATTAATGCGGTTGTGTAAACTAACGTTGAGCAATACCAAAACCTCCACCACTATCGTGGAACTTCTTCAATCTACTCCTGAAGAAAATCGTTAGAGTTGAATAGAGAAGATACTATCTCCAATAAGAGTGTACAGCCGCTAGCATGCGCCGATCAGTGGCCCCAACAACCACGCCGTTGTTCTGCTTACTCCAGACTGGATAAGGAAGCGAAGATAAATGGGTCTGGTGTGAACGAAGGCAAGACGGAATATCTCCTGTCATCTAACAAACAGTCGTCGCAMTCGCGACTTGGCTCTCACGTCACTGTTGACAGTCATAACTTCGAAGTCGTAGATAATTTCGTCTATCTTGGAACAAGTATTAACATCAAAAACAGCGTCTTGCCAAAAGATACTACTTCGGACTCAGTCCGACTTAGTAGATAATTGAGAAGTAAAGAAGAAGAATAATATAAATCATTATTTATCGGTTTACGAAGATGCAACTCAATCTATAGCTATATTTGAATAGATAAGCTATATCCGTGAACTTTTTAAGTGAATATTGTGGAAATTGCGACACTAACCAGCGACTGTATACGAACCAATAATAGCCGCTAAATCCTGTGACGTTGCGGAAGTGGATACGAGGTGAACAATTGCTGCCAGTTTAACAGCACATTTCTCTCCGCCTCAGTGTTGAGCAACAAAGGAATCTAGCATTCATTGCTGCTGGGCAATTTTTGCAATTACATATACACATGTTTACTTTAGCTCTTGTAAATTAAAAGTTTAAAGACTGTGTAATTAGGACGTCTCGCGTCGTAAATACAAAATTTATGCAAACATATTTTTATATATGTGTAAATATGTATGTACGCGATGTGTGAAAATATCAAAGCTAATTTCTCCCAATTGCAATTAAATAGAATTAAATAAGTGTCAGGATCTCAACAACGATTCGTATATATGCGCACATACATTTATGATATATTACATACATATATGTATGATCTGATGTCTAATTTTTTCTGCTTTCGCACATGTGTTCTTCCTGCGAAAATCAGATCACTCCGTTTTGATAGCAATGATGACTGCTTCCTGGTTGCAACAAATTCTTGTTCATACACACTCGCTTGTTCAGGAATAGTTGCTGTTGTTTATTGTTACATAGCCGATTTTGAAGTTGACGCTGATGCGTTGCCACATTTTACGCTGAGTGACAAAATCACCGCATACTGACAAGTCTGGTTGATGTGGACGTCAAAAGCCACAGTCAGCTCAACAACAACAAAAACAACAAGCCACGTAAACAACGTGCACAACAAGTGTAAAATATTGCCAACAAGTATGTAAGTACATGAATATGTATTCAATAAGTGACAAACCATAAACTGGCTGACGGCGCATGTAGAGATATACATACGTACGTATATGCATATATGTGTATGTGTTTTTGTGTATTATTCAACTCAGATTCTGTGAAGTCTCCTTTACAACCAATGGTGCTGTTGCAGCGATTGTGTTGATGCGTTGATTTCTTCAATGATACTTGCCGCACCAATATATAGTATCTAGTTGTTCTTGTTATTGCTTTGGTGCTGTGATTCTGTTATTGTCATTGCAACCACCAACTCCTCCACACACGAAGCCACTGTTAGTCATTGTTACAGCTGGATGCTGTTGCAGCCTTTTTGTGCTTTTGGTTTGCGCCTTCCGCTGTACTTTAAGGGTGGTTTTGCGGCTTGGTAGCTGCGTCCGTTGCCGATTGCTCGACTCGGCTTTTCTTTCGCAGCGGACGCTTTGCCTATTGGCAGCGGCATGTATGGCGCGCGTTTTGCACGTTTTTCATAATTTTTAAATTTTCAGCCGTAGTCCAACTCATTTGATTTTTAACTGTCATCGTTAGCGGTAGTTAGTGACATTTGAGTTAATGGCGTTATTGCATTGCGTGGAATATTATACGTTCGTGTCGTGCGTTAATTAAACTTTGTAATACAATTGAAATTAAAACTAAAATAATATTATATCAAGCTTTGAATATTGTAGAACACAAATATTACATAAATAAATAAAATACATCGTCTAATTGATCGTGACAATTAAAATTGGTAATTTTGTTGTTAAATTTTTGGTAAAACTTCCTGTGGCGAAAAGATAAATATTCTCGCAATATATGTATTTATGTACTTATATAAAAGAGTAGAAAGCAATGGAAACTGTCTTACTGTGATTACAAATGCTCAAAGTATTCAAAAATAAATTTGAGATAACTCTAAAAGATAAAATAAGAGAGCTCTCGTAGCTGAGGTGATTGAATGTATGGTCATCACCTGCTGGGAAGGACTGTTGAACTTTATTATTTAGTGATATCAACCACTAATCGGAAGAAAATACCAAACCTTCGAAGGTAACTACACAAGGCATAAACGCTAAACTATTTAAATTAGAACAAGTACCATACATTTCATAAACATATTATATTCATACAACAGTTATTGGCTATTTCCCATAGATTTCCAGCTCTATACATTGGTGCGTTATGATGATGGATTGGTGCGTTATGGTGATGTAAAGTCCACGTTTCACCCTAAAATTGGTCACCAATCTCCACTAACCCTTTTCCGTAGTTCTATGTATTTTTCTGAGTTTATTTTATGGGACACAAAACAAACTGGAGCCTTTCCGTGATGTCTAATATCATAAGGTATTCTTCTTGAAAGTTTCCAACGAATTGGGATTTGTTTTAAGGATAAACGTAACGGTAGAGTTACTGAAAACCATTGTGTCCAACTAAATTAAACTTTTTCTCGTCACTAAATAGGAAGATTGCTAGTCGGTGTCCCAAAAACTTCTCAGCAAACTGAGTCTAAGTCTAAGTTTAGCACTTCTTTTTTCATATCGATTGGAAAATTTTGGAAAATTTTCGATAGATCGTATTCTTATTCTTTTCATCTTTGTGGCAATTTTTTGTTCTTATTGACCGACAAATGCCTGATCTTTCGAATTTCTCTTCCTTTTATTAAAGCTGATCAGCCTCTTCGAGATGTTTCACCATAGTTCTTGGGATCCTTTAGAAAATTTTCGACCGATCGTATTTTTATTTCATTTCCTCCCTGTGGCAATTTTCTATAGGGTCCTTTCAGATTCTTTGAATGCCTGTATTTGGGGTTGCTTCTCAATAGTGAGTTTTATACCACGTGGTATTTCTGTATACAAATTGAATTGAGACAGGTGTCAAATTTATTTATGCCTGATATACATACACATGCAAATAAAAAAACAAACACATATCAACTCGTAACACGAATGGCGCCAAATAATGAACCGCTTCATATACTGATTTCGCTTTGGCTACGCCAAAAATTATAAAACATTTCAACCAATATTATTTTAACTTAATTTTTGGACATTAAACCATGTACAAAAACGACGAAAGAGTAAGTTCACTACCGTTCTGTAAAATCTTTGACCTTCACTCCACTCCACCGCTTATAAAACTAATAAATACTTGACTCACTGTATTCAACTATTCACATTTTCAAAGAGTCTTGTGCCCCTAATTACTACTGTTAAAACTCTTGGATCTACACCATGTAAGATATTAAATAGATTTTATAAAAGAATAATGTTAGTTTGTGTTATACCGAAAGAAATCTGAACTAGATTTAACCATTATAAAACCAAATGGTATGCGTGACCGTCATAGCATTGTGAGCTTTTAGATACTTTTTGACATTCTTTGAATCAATTTCGAAGTTCTGCTTCCTGTGATTTTTACTTAACCAACTTTTGATATCCCTGCAAAACTAATACGGCTGTGTAAACAGACGTTGATACCAAAGACTTCGTCAGGATCATAAAGGACCTCTCCTAGCCGTTCGATACCAAACGAGGTTGCAGATAAGGCGACTCAGTATCGAGGGACTTCTTTAATTTACTGCTAGAGAAAATAATTCCAGCTGTAGAACTTAATAGAGAAAGCATAATCCTTAATAAAAAGAGTGCACAGATGCTGGCGTACGCCGATGATATTGATAACTGTTAGTTATGCTTTCTTCCGATGGGATAAGGAAGAAGCAAATGGATTTGGTAGTGGCAAGACGAAATATCTCCTGTTATCAAGCAAACATGTCACTGTTGACAGCCATAACTTCAAAGTCGTAGATAATTTCGTCCATCTTGGAACCACTATTAACACCAACAACAATGCCAGTCGCGAAATCCAACGCAGAATAACCTTACCAAAAGGTACTACTTCGGCCTGAAAAGGCAATTGAGAAGTAAAGTCCTCTCTAGGCGAATAAAACCAAACTCGACAAGATACTCACTATCCCCGTCCTGCTATATGGTGCAGAGGCATGGACGATGACAACACCTGATGAGTCGACGTTACGAGTTTTCAAAAGAAAGGTTCTGTATAAGATTTACGATTCTGTTTACATTAATTTAACAAAATAAAATGTCATATAACTGATTAGTTGTATTGGCTAAAATTTCACCCAATCAAATACGAGATTAAAAACGAAAAAAAAAATCTCTAACATGGCTTCAAAAATTGTTAAACCCCACAAACCGGATTAAAAATAAATCGACATCTTGGTATATAAATTAAAAATTAATTTTGGAATCTCCAGACATCTTGGATAAAAAATTAAATTTTCCAATGTTGAGATCAACTAACTAACTCAACAATCCAACTTTTAATCCAAAATATCAGGTCTTATTCAATTATGTAATTTTTTGCTTTTTCATTTTACAGGCATGAAATTTTTATAAATATTTTTTTCCCCTTCAAATCGCCTCAAGAAGTATTAACATGCTACGTAGCAAATACTCTTACGTTTTAAATTAACACTTATTGAGTAAATCAATTACATCGCACTCAACTCCATCACAGCATACATTATTAGGCACTGTGCAAAAGATAGGAGCGCTACTAAGGACGTTTTACATGACTCCCAGCACATTGCTGATAAATGCGATCCGAAACGGATTGGGTTCACACCTAAATAGTATTTGTTTAAGGTGATATGTGAACTTGTTGGACCCACACAACTGTGCTTAAATTATTGTCACGTCTGCGAGTCATACACAGATGTGTACGCACATATGACATTATTTGCCACATGCCACACCATATCATACATCAAACAATTTACCAGCTATCGCTAACATCCTCTGTTAACGGTCATAGTAATTACAATATTGGTAAGGGTAAAGTGCGAAGCGCCGAAAGCCACAAGTGGCACATAAATTTAATTCACAGTCAAACACGACGGTCCCTCGCGCCTCAGGTCTACTAGAGTCACAATGACTTAAATACAATATACTCGTATGTAAGTATATATGTGTATGTTCGTATTCGCAGATGAAGGGCCCATGATACTTATATGTGAACAAATGTGTCACAAACAAGGATCTATCACCTCTGACTACAGATGGCCTTGCAAATCGCAAAATACTAATGTAGGTATGTTTTAAGGGATGTTAACTGGCAGTTATGTCCGTCCGTTTTCAGCCGCTCATCGCACACATGATTACTACAGCAGTTAAGGGCCGAAAGGTTCGTCGATGGTAATGTTGTTCGTAATTATCTTATACCACAATGGTTGCGATGCGCTTGTTTACGGGTTAAGTACACACATATAAGCTTTGGTGAAATCGTTTTTAAATATACTTACATAAATTGATTTATGCGGGGTGAAATCAATCAAGCGAATGTGGATTTTTCAACCATTCTAGAATAAATGAAATATTTAAAGCATATATAAGCCAATAAAACTGTATGGATGTACTCACTGATACCTACCCAGACATATGAACATAAAATTTTCTTTTATATCAGTAAATTTTACAATATGAGCAAAATAAACTTCAAGAGAAACAGTCCACGAGTTTTAACCAAGAAAATTTCGAATCAGAGATACGCTAGTGCCAGTAACAAGTCGATTTTCGGGTGAGTTTCTAGCAGAGAACGTATATTTATAGAGAAGGTTCACGATATCAAAAATTTAGGGATATTTCAATTTTGGGATATTTACWGTTTTGGATGAGTGCATTTCACCACAGAAAATTATTAGTGCGTTTCACCACTTAACATCAGGGGACACGAAAATAGCAGAATTGAGCATTTTCAGTGTGAAANGAATGCTCAGCTCTGTTCACGCTCCACTGTTAAGATTTCTCCTTCTTAGCTAGCTGTGGTGAAATGCACTCATCGCATTTTGTTAGCTTTTGACAGTTTACACGCCTGTCCGTTGTTGGACCTTCTCTATAAATATACGTTCTCTGTTTCTAGTAGTCTTGGTTTCTAGTAGTTCTTTTCTTCGCTTTGATAGGGTTAAAATGCGGTTAGTTGTGATTCGATTAAAGACTGCTAAGAAGCTCAAAATTTTATATCGATATGTACTAGGGTGTCATATTTAATTTTTTTATGTTTTCGAAATATGAAAATTTTGCTTTTATGTTAAAGAAAAATCCACTGATAATCTAAGCTCTAAATTTTGACGTTTTTCTCACAATTTTGAAAAAAATAGTCAACAGCTGGTTTTATCGAAAAAATTCCAATGGAAAAGTGCAGCAAATTAAATTTCTGCCAAAAAGAATCTGAACGCTCATGTTATAAAAGCGCTTTGTTTCAGAGATATAATAAAAAAGTAAAAATATATATTTTTTAAATCAAATTTATGTATCTAAATCTTGATGTACATATATGCAGCAAAATCGGAAGAGTGAACTGCAAACTTTTTCTTCTTCTTTTCTTGCATAGACACCGCTTACGCGATTATAGCCGAATTAACAACAGCGCGCCAGTCGGTTCTCCTTTATGCTATATGTGCTGGTACTGCGTCCAAAAATTTTCAGAGCTGAAGTGTTTTCATTTATTAGGATGACATGATCTAGACAACGTAGCCGATGTCTTTTAATCCGGTGAACTTTGTCAATGTCGTCGTATATCTCTTACATCTCATCGCTCCATCGAATGCGATATTCCCCGTGGCCAATGCGTAAAGGACATAAATCTTCCGCAGAATCTTTCTCTCGAAAACTCGTAACGTCGACTCATCTGATGTTGTCATCGTCCATGTCTCTGAACCATATATCAGGACGGGAATAATGAATGACTTATCGAGTTTGGTTTTTGTTCGTCGGGAGAGGAATTTACTTCTCGATTGCATACAGATTCCGATGTAGTAAGTATGCAGCTTGAAATGCCGTCCCACAGTTCCCTTATACAGAGTTGTTGACGAGTGCTCGCGGAGAGAGAGAGAGTACAAGTCGAGTAGAAAATCGTTCGGCTGTCTGTTGTGATTGTATCTTCTCGACGTCGAATCTTCCTTGCGTTTGTTGCGTATCTTAGCTTTAAAAAAATAATGGTCCGAGTCGTTGCTAGGACCTTGGAGCATACGCACGTCCAAAACATTGGAGATGTGTCTTCCGTGGTGGCTTTTGACTTAACTTGGTCACATCGTCCTTCTCTTCCGTCGGGGGGCAAATCTTCCCTTGTTGTGGATTGTGGCTAGACGTTCTTCCTCAGGGTTGATGACATGCAAACTTTTTTAATAATAAATAAACTAACTAATCAGCTCCTGATTAATTGCAATCTGGCAATGAAAAAATGTCGACTCCTATTAGGCTTCTTAAAATTTTCAAGAATATAGAAAGGTTGGAGCTTCTTTAGGTTACAATCAGAATAAAACTTATGATTCTTATAAATATTATAAATTGTGTAAAAAAATAAATTTTTGTACAGTTCCATGGTTTATATTTTTTTCTGAAATATTTGATTCTAATACAATTTATTTACTAAGTTTTTCATAGATTTTTGTACATATCATGATGTTATAAGTACTTACAAATAAGAAAAAAACAAAAGGAACACGAATAATTAGTACAATGTAAGTAAAGATGGACGTGATATGTAAGAATTAAAATAAACTTTCGTTATTAGATGAAATTATGAACCGATTGTTAAGTTTGGCATACCTCGTGCAAAGTTTTATCCTGATATATTAATTGATTCTTGAATCTTGATTCTTGATTTGTATACTGAAAAGTGAAAGTGTTTGAAAGATCATTAAATCTAATATTGTGTTATATTGGAAGCAGGAGTGGCTGTAGTTCGATTTCGCGCATTTTCACACTATAACATGAAAATGTCAGAGGAATATTATGTACCGAGATATGTATGTGATTTTACCTGAAAGAGAACGATGCCACGCTCATCGCTCAATTTTTACCCTGGCTAATTTAAACGACTCTCACACCATCTCGGGAGTAAAATTTAATGTCTCTGGCCATCATCCAATTTCATCTTATAAGAATTGTGTTAAGCGAGTTTTGCTATAGTAGCTTTAGTGGTTAGCAAATATGTAAAATAAACAAAATTTTTTGCTCACAAGTGCTCCTTGGTACTACGAGGTACTGTGCCAAATTAGAGTTTTATATCTTAATTTTGTTTTACCATGACCTTTACACGTTTTCGTTTTAAGGTGTTTTGTGGGTGAGAAAAACCATTTTGCTCTGTAGCAACATGTTACGATAGTATAAAAAGGTTTATATTGGGTATATGGGAAAGTATAATTAATAGAATGAACTACGGTATAGAATGGTAATAAAAGAAGTAATGTCAGCTTATAGTATATTACATTAAAAAAAGCTGATTGAATCCAATATGTTGTTTTATGGGAAGTAAAGGTTTTGTGGTTTTTCCTATTCTCAAACTGGAGATCACCAAGAGCATTTAATAAGTTCCATCATGTGAAACATTTTTACACAAGCTACCGCTTGCATGGACACACGAATGATTTAAAAGACTATTTATAATATAATACATCTGCATCTATCTTTAGTGAACCAAAAAAACGAGCACTTACTTTGAATTGGCTTTTCACTTAAATTATTTCAGTTTTTATTCTAAGTAATAATATGTGGATCCTATACATATGTATGTATATTATTCGCTTATTATTTGATTTTAAATCAATTGTGTTGATAACCATTGCAAAAAATTGAAATATCTCACGGCCAAGAAAAAAATTGGTCACTTTAGTTTTTAACACTTCAAATGAAATTATCTAGTAGGTACTAGATATACATATATGCTATTATTTGCGTAGAGTTAAAATTATTACCTTTTAAAAAATTTTATCTGGTGGTTTTGGAACAAAAAATGGTGAATACACAAATATCTCAAGATGTACAGGCTCCGCCAGTCAAATATTAGCAAAAGAACAAAAGTACTCGCGAAATGGGCAGTATATTTAAAAAACACATACTATTTTTCAACACATTATTTGTTAAAAATTCATAAAAATGCCTGAAGTTGGAGTAAAAGGGGGAAAAAAATTTCACGCCCTAAACTAAGTGTAAAGTGAGTCGTAGTTCAAGGAACACACGAAATCCGATATCGCTATCAAAAGGCAGTTGGGGGAAATTGGCACTGCACAAGTGCATCTCAAAATATTCGAAACCTTTTGCTTTCAGCTAATTTTAGAGCGTAAAAATCAGGAAATAAGCCACACTTACGAAGACAAATATTTCGAAACGTTTGCATGGTAACGAATTTTGGGATTCGTACAGATGAGTCCATATATAATTTATTTTGATTGTCGATGGCGTAAACGGAAAACGGGGTATTTTTATACTCTCGCAACAAAGTTGCTAAAGAGAATATTATAGTTTTGTTCACATAACGGTTGTAAGTCCTAAAACTAAAAGAGTCAGATATAGGATTATATATACCAAAGTGATCAGGGTGACGAGTAGAGTTGAAATCCGGATGTCTGTCTGTCAATGAATGTTCAATGAAATTCGGTAACACCCTGATGACATGTACGAAATATGGGTGAAATCGGTTCACAACCACGCCTTCTTCCAATATAACGCTATTTTCAATTCCATCTGATGCCTTCTCTGTATAATATATACATTAGGAACCAATGATGATAGCGGAATAAAACTTTACACAAATACGGTGTTTGATGCGAGAGTATAAAATGTTCGGTGACACCCGAACTTAGCCCTTCCTTACTTGTTAATACTTAATTTTTTAGAGAATTTTTTTTCTAATATATCAATTCCGTTTTGTAAATTAATAAAATGGGATTTTTCTCAATTTCGAATGCAACCAAAAAGTTTTAAAAGTATAGAAGATAAATCACTTTTGGTCGCGATTAGTTTTCGATGTTAGAAGCTCTTTAAATGAAACCATAATAAAGTCAATAATAAACTTAAAACTCAGTTTTGACTAGAACATTGTAACTCTTTAACCTTCATAAAACAATGAATTAATAATACTATCCCCTCTGTTGCCTTGATCTTGAAATTTTTGAATGAATTTTAGAAAACGCCAGTCTAAACAGTAGAATTTGTGTCATGTAAGTGGGTTTTATGATTACACGACTCTTCAAAAAAAATTTCGTTCTTTGTCCTAAAGTTTATTTTATGATTTTCTGGTTAATTATGAACAAAAACGATAAGAAAATACCTATTTTTCATATAAAATTTGCTTTTGTAAAAGTTATAGTAATAATACTATATTTGGGGTTTATTAAGAGATGGTACCTATGAACATAAAAGAAAAAGTAAAAGCGTGCCCTTTTAAATTACTTTTTACTTTTTTGTAAGTTATTTTGATAGTAAAAATTAATAAAAATAATAAAAATGTTTCTTTAAGTGATTTAATTTTCAATTAAAAATTAAAACCACATATTTTAAAAAATATCGTTAAAGCGGTTTCCTAAATAAAAAAAGCAAACCTTTAATGGCATATATTTGTTTCATCTAATTACGACCAAAACATGGAAGTTTACTGCCAAGGCTTTCAATTCGAATCAAGCAGGCGAATCTCTGCATCATTTCTCAAACAAAAGGTAAGAAGTATGATCGTAATATTTTGAATACTTACGACTTGTTTAAAGATATTATAGGCACATTTCAGGCCCTATCCGAGTCATTTTCAAGTTCTAAGTCGATTGAACATTTCTTCCTGACTTCGTAAATAATCAGTAAGAGCTACTTTTTCATTTTAACTGATTTAATTATTGAAAAATTCTTATTTTTTCCTCAAAAAGCATATGAATTTCATAAAACTATAGACAAAATTTCCGTTTTACTTTAATTTCTTAATTTAACAAAGTACGTTTCTAGTATATTAAAGTGAGCTTCCTTAAATTACTGGTTTATCTGTGTATTTGAGCACTTTAAACTCTATTCATATGAAAACCGAAGCTGCTGGTTTTAATTGCCCGCAACGCAAAAACTTTAGCTTTGTTTTATTGGTTTACTCAGACAAACTATTGCAGTTTGCGCATTTTTCAGAGAAGCTGCCAACAACTTCCCTGTTATTTGTCGCGCCTTTTACAAATGGTAATCAGCAAGAAATATTAAGCGCGCAGGAATAAACTTTTACCAAATTTATTATATGAAAAAAGTTGGACAAGTTGATTTTTCATTTCGCTGTAAAAACAAATTGAAATTGAGGCTTCGCAAGGCTTTCAGTAGCGCAAAGTGGCGAGAGGGAGCCTAACTCCGTCACACATCCATCATTGAAACACAAAATGCAAATTGATTCCGCTTGAGAATTGGAATATATAGCGCCAAATGGCGATGGGCACATTACACACCGCCGCAGCTCACCCGACGTACAAACGCAAACAACCGCATTGGATTACCACCATAATTAGCATAATCTAATTTAAACTTAGCGCAGCTTTCACACCCAACACCGGTGCCACCGTCCGCCAGTTGATGCTGTCAAATTAAAACATTTACTGTTCACACTACCTAGGGGTGTGAGGTGTGCGTGGAACAAGAGAAGTGCTTTACAGCTGCTGTTACATTTCGTTAGACGACATCGGTTCGTCAAAAGTTTGTTTTTAAAAGCGAAATGAAAAAACAATAAAAAACTTTTAAATGCGAAAATAAAAGAGCGAAGAGCACTCAAGTGCGCCAGATTGGCTTCGACACCCGGATGGCACAGGACTCCAAAAAACATACATTCGCACATTCATACTCCTGCTGAAATATGTTGTTGTCAAGGCAGGCAATCAGCAATCAGCAGCCGAATCATCACTCTCACAAGTGCCGCCGTAGCGGCATTTAAATGAATTAAAACATTTTGATGTAGCACAAGGCGGCGTACCTCCCAAAATTGCATACTCTTATACATATAACCTATACACTCGTATACATATATATGCATACAACACTGCAGGTGACGGCCGGGAAAGTGTTTTAATTTATCGAGTGCACTTGTATTTTTAACCACCAAGCTTCACCATAGCCATGTGCTTATTAGCAACCCTTTACACTGATTTCGCAATGGGGCCCTCAGCTCCTCTGCTACGAATGGACGCTGAATGTCGGAGTTCCAATGAATCCGCAGATCGACTACAGTCAAAGTTTTAAAAATGTTCCTTGCTTTGCAAAATTATAGTAAATCTTGTTATGATTATGAGGTGCAGCAGGTGTGTTTTCGCAGTTATTTGAATTAGAAATAATAACTAACTTTGACCAATTTTTTTTTTTTTTTCAAAAACTGTAATTGTGTTGTTTAACGAAGTAAATTTACCATAAACAAGTTAGACAGTGATAGGATGAAAATGACGATACTATAGTCAGTGTATATACATATATAATTATTACTTTTATGAGTATATATACATACGTAGGTTGCCTTTTGTATTTTGGGATTTGGCAATCATAGTGTTGCAATCTAGCATCTCACAACTTTATCGTAAGCAAGGACATTTTTGAAGATATACCTACGCTCTGAGTATGTAAAACGTATTTGCATACAAGCGGCATGTGTCGCTTACAGTTAAATGATTCATCTCGGGCAATAAATAGAGTTAATACGCAATATTTTCGCCCGATTTTTTTACAACTTTCGATGCGGATTAACTCGGCAACGGCGCATCGATGAACTTACAGCCCTATTCTCACGCCCTCACAAAAATCACAAACTCAACCGATTTTGCATTGTGAGGTTTGCTTTCAGACATTACAAATTTGTAATTAAATTGTAAGAATTTGTGCTTTTGAAATCGCCTCAGCATACGGAAAACCTCACAATAGTGAGGCTGGCGATTTTTGTGAAGCAATGAGAATAGGGCTGCTAGGTTAGGTTGGGTTAGGTTGGATGGCTGATGAAAGATGGCACGTGGACTAATGTAGTCCTTTGTGAAGCCATTGTTCGGACTTAGAGATCGGCAAACAGCTTAGTATACAATACAAATTTACAGAGGGGCTTAATTTCTATGCCCGCCAGATCGGTGGGATGTCTGAAGGTATGTGCTCCCAGGTCTAAAATCTTACAAAAGCAGGGCAGTCAAGAAGGAATAGCTGGCTAGTTTCTACCGCATCTTCTTCCAAACAACTTCTACAAACAGCGTCCGGTAATATTCCCAGTCTTACAGTCAATATTCCCAGTACCAATGCTGGCCCAGCGCTGACCAAGCAGCCGCGAGCCCAGCTATCCAGTAGTAGGACACAAGAGGACGCAGGAGCACCCACCCGTTCCCATTCTGCCGATAGCGATGGCTGCTAGGCAACTATAAAAATATTTCACGTTGGATCCCACACATTTTGTCGATCACTCACCAAAAGGCTGGTGCCAATTTGTTGGGAGAAATGTTAAAAAAATACGAAAGCTATGTTTCGAAACGCATCTATGAAATAGTGAGAGATGATGAAACGTGGATTTTTACGTATCAAATCAGTCGACTGCATGGGTGTTTCTAAATGAGCCGAATCCAACGGAATTCCTTTGCGCACGAAGCACTACCTAGCAGATAGTTGCCTGATTTTTTGGAACAACTGTAAACATCCCAAGTATATCTGTTGTCTTTCAAGAACTTAACCCGCGAAGACGGTTAAATCTTTACCATGTGCAAACTCCCACACATCGACTGAAACAACTGCATTTTTGAGTACTCAAAACATCAATTTGATAAGTCATCCACCGAATAGTCCTAACAAGGGCAAGTTCACCCAAAAGTGACTATTGAAATATAATCATGGGAGCATAATTCCCTTATTTGTTATATCACAGCATACTGCTACTTTCCGAATATATACGCCGTTGATAAAGGAGCATATTAATCGCGTCAGTCGAACATGGCTTAATAGACTCGGTAACTCCCGCATACTATTTTATCCATTTAATAGCAGGACACCATATGTCAGAATTGGTCTAATGACGGCCGTATATATCCGAATGACTATATTCAGTTCCTGTTATTTATTCGTTACTTTAAGTATTTTAAGTGACGCAAATATTGAATTTTTTATGTTTTGCTAATAACAGTAAAAGTTTCGTCAAAAAAATAGTTTGATTGGTGCCGAGACACCAGATCCAATTAAATTCACAAGAATTCCATCCAAGCTCACAAATACTCTATAAGGTATTTTTTGAAAATATGCTCATTACTTTTGGGCAGTTAGACGAGGAGTGAGATTTATTTTGCTGCCTCTCTATACTTAGTTTTTTAAGTAAGGTTCTATGAATGAAAGGAACGATTTTTCGGTCATCCTATTCGTTGGAGGTTCTATAGGAAGAAATTTGGTACAAAATATATAATTTTTATCTTACAGCACAAACTTTTTATTTAATAAAGCAAACTAAAGATATTTCAGCAATTAGAATATTTCACTGGAATATAATTAATATTAGCTCGTATTTATTTCGTGCTCCAAAGCACCGTCGGCAAAATGCTGCTAAAATCTTTACATCAAAAAAACTACTTGACAAGTTACACGCATATCCCATACCCCTATTTCTTTGTGCAATCCTAAGTACATAAATCTCTTGGCGCATTTTATTGAAATCAAAAACAACTTAATGCACAATCTGCTTTGTTCCGGCACTCAGTGTTAAGCTCTTCAGTTTAGGGACTAAATGCAAAATGCGAGGTTGGGCATTGTCGACAGGTTTCCATTTATTGTCTACCAAATCTGAAAAGTACACGAGAAGAACATTTAAATGTCATTGTCTTATTGTTTCTTACTGTGTTTGAATTTCCTATACTTAAGAATTGCAGCTCTTCCTGAAGGCAGACATTACATTCTACTTTCTTTTCTCTCCCTCTCTTCAACTTGTTAAAATTGCAGCTGTTCGACTAGCGGTCATGTCGGAGGAACATCAGCAACAGCAGAAGCAGCAACAGCAACAACAACAACAGCACCAACGTCAACAGCTTTTGCAGCAGCAACAACAACAAAAATGTTCAAAGGATACRGCAATACCCAACGCCTCCTCTGCGTCCTGCTCGCCCACGAATGCCACATCCACTGCGACACCGCGCAAGTCGAATATTCATGAGATGTGCAATCAAGACTTTGTTAGTCGACTGATGGCAGCCACGCCTCCCTACTTGTACTCAACGCCAGTGGGTGCTAACAACTTTTTTTTTAGTGACATGTTGCGCTCTTTGGTGCAGGCGCGCAACAACGAGAATGCGCGTAATCTACAGCTGCAGCAGTCGATGGTGTTGGCGCGAAGGCCGCGAAAACGAACTTGGGCACATCATCGTCCTTACTATGAACATTTGCGAGAACGCAAAGAAGCGGAAGAGAAACAGCAACTCCTTACGCAACAACAACAACAGTTGAACAACAATGCTACCGTCTCCGCCGTTGGGTTGGAGAAGCCACTTGAGCTTACAAATAAACCATATTTTCACTTAGCCAATAAGTATCGTAAATTAGAAAATGAATCCAAAGATGCGACAGATGTCAAGATTGTCAAGTGCGATACTATCGGTATTCCAACTCCCGAAGTTGTAGCTGTAACTGCTCCTAATAAGAGTGGGAATGAAAGAGGTGGCGCAGCCGAAGCTGTGCTGCAGGACACTCCACCTGCAGCTTCTTTGCCACCACAGGATTTGGTTTTGCCACCACCGCCACCAGTTTGGTATCCACCACTCTACCCACCTTACGGTATCGATCCACTGCACTTCTTCATTGATCTACGCGTCTCAGGTCATATTTACGACCGCAAAAAGGAGAATATATCGCCACTTACAAACGTCGACGACAACAATGCGGCAACCGATTCAGAGGCTACCGGTAGTAACTGCTCTAATGTTAATTTGTTAAACAAACACCGCCAGGGCTCTGCTTTCACTGTACCTGTGCCACGTTGCAACGACAGTAAACCTGCCGTTGGACATGCACTTGACGCGATCAATTTAACCTCAACCGCCATGGCTAGTAAGTTCGAAAACTATACCAAATACTATGATCTGGGTGAAGCTAAAGAAAACCAACCCTTAACTAAGAGCAGTGCTAGTTATATGTTACAACAGTTACCCCGACTTTATAGCCAGTTTGCAGCACGAGACCTGATCGCATCGAACGTAGCTGCAGCTGTTGGTGGTGATAATGGCAATAGCTTTGACAATGACAATAAATCCGAACCTGATTGTGAAGACTCCGATGAACATGCGTCTGTGGATAACTGTCCGAGTTTAGTTGGTAATAATTGTGAACGTGATATCGATGTTGAAATTATCGACTCCATTAAATATCGTACCGATGGCGACAACAGTCGCTGCTCGAGCGCAGATGAAGCATCCATCACACAAATTGATTAGACAGTAAAGTTATATGTCTACATATGTATTTTTACTTAAGTATCAAGTTTATTATGTGAATTTAAGTACAAAATAAATTATTATATTAATAAACGTATATTACATACTTGTTTATAACTTACTTCTTGGGTTGATAAATCTTTAGTGAGATCACTTCATCAAATCAAAACCTCTCACCTTCTCTTAGAGCACTTAATTATTAGTGCAGGAATGCTACAAGAGGCAGTAACATCAAAAATATCACGAAAATTCGAGACAGTATGTGACCTTAAAATGAGTGAGATAGTTAACATCACAGGAGTCTCAAATAAACATCTAGATTATATTTTTAACGAATTTTTACAAATGAAACATCTTGCCTTTTTGAAATATTGTAAAAAAGCGAGTTCTACTCTCAAAGGACAAAGAACCTGAGCCGATTTGCTACAATCAATGATAGATAAATATATTATAGTATATGTATATTTACACACCTGAATCTAAATGATTGCTACTCGGTGAAAGCTCGAAAGGCTGCCAGTAGCGGGAGGTTTTTTTGAGTCCATGTATGATTTCTTCTTGACCAATGGTGGGACCATAAATATTCAATCCACCAGGTCCCGAATACGTGATACCTTTGCCTGACTTTCCACCAAAAATATCATTCAGTATATGGAAATATATTAATGAAATTTTGAAAGACTCCTTTTAATGTAAAGAACATTTTCCAACAGTATTTTTTTTTTTTGACAAATTACGACGCGTGAATTGTGTCAAGCTGTGTCGCAACAGCATCACCCATTTTGAGGCCCAGATTTCGTCATTGGATAATATTCGGCCGAATAGACAACGTCCATCACACAATGAAGAAAATATAGTAGCCGTAAATAGCTCGAAGACCATCGAGAGTCGAGAGTACCGCTCGCAGCAACTGGATCTGACGTATGGAACGACTTGGTGCATTTACATCGAGATCTTAAATTGGGGTCGTACAAAATACAGCTTTTGCAAGAACTGAAGCCACACGACCTTCTCAAGCTTCGCTATATGGGTTCTTGAAAAGTTCCAAGAAAATCCAATTTTTGGGGTATATAAAGTCTATGCGGACAATCACGATTCTATTCAAACTTTTGGTTACCAGTCGATCTCCATTATTGTGATCCATTTACAATTTCGTCCAATAACGAATATTTAATTCGTTCGCAACATTTTTAATATAAATGTATGTATATTAAGATATTTTGAAATAAAACTATAATACCGTTCTTTAAAAAAAACGCTTCATTTCGTTCTGATCGGTTATGATAATTTCGGACATAAGCTTAAACATGAGTGTAACGGTATTTTTATGGTAGATATTTTAGTTGGAAATAAAAAACGAATTTTATTAAATTCACAGAATGCAGCAGAAACTGGCTGGCGTTAAAACAATAAAGTATGTATGCAGAGTGTAGGGCAGGTGTTCTAATAAACCTTGATGGATTTGCCACGCAATCAACACCCTCAAATGCCTGCGGCATATTGCACGAGCTTGCTCTTTGGAAGTGGGATGAAATGTGGTGTAGCGAAGTGTAATAATGATGAGCAAGATTGAAAATTTCTTTTCACTTAACTCGCAAAAGATGAAAAGAAGTCAAACGTACTTACATTAAGATATACATATGTACAGTGAGTTCAAAAAGTGTTCATGTGTAGTAAAAAAAGTACATTGCAGCTGATCTTTGGAAAAATTAACATTCAAATTAATTTTCGTTTTACGAAAAATAAAGTATATATAATCAACAACTTTTTAACGTAAACAAGTACTTCATTTAAAATCTCTTGTAGCTATAAAGTAATACAATTCATGTGAAAATTATTTGAACTTTTGAACTTAGAGGTAAAGTGGCAACTGAAGTTCAATAACTAGTACTAGTAGTGATGTAATGCGATCAGATATAGTGTTAATTAGATTATGTAAAATTTCCGGAGAAAAGCTATTCCAAACTCGTTCAACTTGCGTCCATAGTTCATCTATGGTTTTTGGTGTTTCTCTTTGAACAATTAACAGTTTTTTAACAATCGCAAATAAATTTTCAATAGGATTCATATCGGGTGACTAAGCTGGCCACTCCACTACCCGAATTCCGTCATTTTTCAATAAAGATTTTGTAATACGGGCGGTATGTTTAGGGTCGTTGTCTTTCATGTTCAACGTTCTCACATCCAAAAATCTCGAAGCTAGAGATAAGTAAATTCTCTAGAATGGTAATATAGTGGGAGCCCCCATTATTTCGTTAATTCGTGCAGTTTTCCCTCGTTTCCGCCATAGAAACAATCCCACATATAAGTGAATCTTCTTCTTGTTAATTGGCGTAGACACCGCTTACGCTATTATAGCCGAGTTAACAACAGCGCGCCAGTCGTTTCTTCTTTTCGCTACGTGGCGAGAATTGGATATTCCAAGCGTAGCCAAGTTCAAGCGTAGCGTAGGTGAATCACCTCCAAATTTAAGTGTGTCCGTTCGACCGCATCGCTTGTTATACCATGTTCAAATGCTTCTATCTGAATTAATACGAATAATTTTTGTTTCGTCAATCCAAATTACTAGTTTGAACTGTTCGCTTGTCCAGTTTTTCTGTTCTTTCGCAAATTTCATTCTAGCCGCTTTGTTCTTCGCTGACATGTACGGTTTTTAATCACTGGTCTTGAACGCATATTGGAACTTTTCAGTCATAATAAGACACCATAAAGTCCTTTCTGTTTCAGGAGTGGCTTTTTAGGCCTGCCTAAATTTTTGGTGGTGTGTTCATATTGTCTTGTTTTTGTTTTTTTTTGCTGATGACAATAATTGAAATTCTATGGTTTTGAGCAATCTCTCTAACTGAAACCCTCCCCTGCAAGACCGAACATACAGCTTTTCGCAAAATGATAAATTACCAATTTTCCAACCTTTAATTTTCGTTACAAACCTAGTAAATGTGTAATACTTCGCACAATAAAATTATTAAGAAATGCTAATAACTATTTTGCTACAACGAAATTAGTTACATACTGCGTCACATCAGCTCAGAAAGTGTTCAGGTGGGCTTACGGATTTGGACTGTATTTACTCAAATTTAAATAAACGTGGAAGTTTACTGAGGTGGGCTTTGAAAACTAGAATGCCGATGCCATATAACATTGTCATATTTGGATGAAATTCAATGAGAAAAGTAAAATTGGCATTATGTGAACACTTTTTGAACTCACTGTGTGTGTACGTGTATGTATGTGTAAGGAAGCGTTGCATGAGCTGTGCTTAATTGACGATGAAGATCTGAAAGCAACAATTTCATAAATCATTTGCTGCAAAGCGCGATGAAATTTCGGGGTGTCGTACTGAAGTAAGATTGTTCACGTCGCACGGTTTTGGACGTGGAAATTGAGGCGAAAGCAACGACGAGACCAAAATTATACGAAAACAATAAAAAGACAACTTGAATATGCATAAAAAATTGCTGACGGTGATTTTGTCGGCTTTAGTGTCGCAAGTGATGTGAAGTATCGATGCCTTCGTGGTGTAGGTGAAGTAAAGTTACTGGCTGCTGATGATTTTTCCAGGATATTAATTTTTACACCATTCATTGGTTTTCGCTGCTTTGCGAGACTGCTGATTTTACCGTTGATGACACTGTCGCATGAAAATTCGCTTCCGGTATTAACGGTGCGAATGCGTTTCACAATTTGGTTGTGGTTTATTTTATTCGCATCAACCAGATTGATTTCAGTTATTGTTATATTCTTTTTAATTTTAAATTCATTCATCAAAAAAATACCAATCTACTCATGCAGAAAAACTGCAAAGGCCGACAATTCCGATAACGAAATGTCGTAGCCTTCCAAAAGGCCGAAACGGTTGTAAAATGTGTTCAGGTTAGTATTTGTTTGTTGAAATATGAACGATATTTTGGAATACATGTATTCTTGTGTGCTCTAACAGCAAATATTTTTATTTTGGACATGTCTTCCAGCAAGTGAGGATAAACTGCAAAACCGTACATATCCAAAGATCTTATTGATGGCTGAAATCATAACATTTTTTGTTAATAAAGACTGCTTAAAAATTAGTTAATGTAGAAATAAGACTGTTTGATAATGTGGTTCTGGAGAATTGTTTTAAGGTTTGCGCAATTTATTTGAAAAATTATTAATTTGAATACGATTACAATTTTACTACATGGTGGCGCACAAATGAAGCTACAGAAACAAATCGTAACAACTTATTTTCAATCACAAATTTTATTTTATTTTTATATTTAATTATTTTTAAAAATTATGGACTGTAAATGACCTCCATGCTCAGCCACTCATATGCGATATCTAATTAGAAAATTATTCATCGCGGCCTGAAGGGTTGAAGTCGGGATTGCCTTAATTATGGATTTAATTAACTGTTTCAATTCATTCAGATTTGTGGGTTTTGTTCTGTACACCTCTGGCTTGATGTAACTCCAAGAAAAAGTCTGGTGAAGTCAGGTGGGGTGACCTTGGGGGCCAGTGAAAAGTGCAGTTTCTTGATATTAATTTGTTTTCAAATTTTAGTTGGAGTTTTGCAATAACCGGTCTGACTATGTGTGCCGTTGCGCCATCTGACTCGAACCAAACGCTGGTTAAAAATTTTAAATAACCGTGCCCAATTACAGTTACTGTTACATCGTTTTTTTCAAAGAAGTATGGCCGACAATAAACCTTGATGAATTCTGCGCACCATATAGTGACTTGTTCTGGGTGAAGTTCCACCTCGTCGATTATTTCTGGATTTTATTCACTTTATATATGGCGACTTTGCTTGTTTATATTTCCATTTAGAACAAAATGGGCCTCATCAGACAGCAACAGGCAATTTATTAAGTTATATTCTTCATCGGTCATTTCAATAATTTTTTGCCAAAATTCCAGCCGAATATTCAAATTTAACCGGCTTGTTATTTGAACTTTATAAGGAAACAGATATAAATCATCATGAATTATTTGTTGACGGTCTAATGATCATCTGCTAACTCCAAGTTGCGCCGATAAGTTGCGAGTCGAAACTCTTTGATTTGCCTGAATTGATGTGATTCTTTCTTGAACGTGAACATACAGATCTCGATTGCGCAGTCTTCTCGCCATACTTCCAGATTCGACAAACATGTTTACTAACCTCATAATGATCCATCTACTAGGGGGAGGGCCGAGAAATGACGGAGTGCAAGGCATGGTACCGCTGCACTATATAAACTCTCTTTCCGGTATCGCAAGCATTCATTTTTAAAAAACTTAAATAATAACCTGCCAATAAAAACTACTCATACAGAAGTTATGACGGTTTGACATGATTCGTGCGCCACCCTGTACTTGATTTTCGATTGTGGCACCTACATATGAAAACAATTCTAAAACATGTACCCACTTATCGATATGGTAAGGAATTGAGCTCATAATCAAGCCAATGTTTCGTGTCTGAATGAAATGAAAGTCATGGTAAAATTTCACGAATTGAACTTCGATTCGCATTCACCATATACTCCGAATCTGACCAGATATAGAACCAAGTTAGCGACCATGAAAAGGTAACTTCGAGATTGAGGGTTTATTTTAAAGCACACGTAATGCAAGTAATGCATTATAAAATGAATTTGAAATTAGTAAAAAAAAGCTTTAAATACGTAACAGAAGTTAGTCGTTCAGTTTGTATGGTAGCTTTGTGCCATAGTATTACGATTTGAAAAATTTTTACGGATATTGTATATTCGGATAAATACCATTATAATCCGTGCCAAATTTGGTGAAGCTATATTGTCAGATAAATAAGTTTGCATGCAGGGGCTTGAGCTTGATCATTCAATTTGTATGACAGCTATAGGCAATGGTACGTTATCAGCGGTTCTGGCAAATGAACAGCTTCTTGAGGAAAAAAAGAGTTTGCGTATGCGAGGTGTGTTCAAAAACTATCGCGAATTTTGTGTTTTTTCAAAAATTATTTATTTATTCATGAATATCTATTTTGTCCCCTTCAAAGTAATCCCCAT
>NW_017536141.1:154766-159744 GCF_001853355.1 Bactrocera latifrons | reverse complement strand
GCCACAGTCAATATTTCAAATGCATCCACGCACTTAACTTCGTTTTTCACACAAAATTTGATACAGGTTGTTTGATCCATTTTTTTGAATAAGTAAAAATAGAAGACGATCCAAAACACGTGCATGCAAAGCAGCTGTCAATAATTAAATGAACATTCAAAATGGCCGAGCTTGTCGGCATAAGTGAGAGACATGAGTACCAACATAACGCCACAAAAAATTCGAAATTCGAATATACGTAACCCGCGAAGATTCAAAATTCGCGATACTTTTTGAACACACCTCGTATACTCGTATAAGCAACGGATGGATATAGCTCATGGCACAAGTCGTAGTCCAATGGTGCATAGTCAGGGCTATGTGGTGGATGCATCAAAACTTCTCAGCCAAGTTCTCCCAGTTTTTGCCGAGTCATCAAAGATGTGTGTGGTCTAGCGTTGTCCCAATAGAAGACAAACCCCTTTTTGTTCGTCTCATCAGTTGTTGACAGTAGAATGTAGAATCAAACGCTCGACCAGGCTGGAGCATATCATAGTCGATGATTCCTTTCCAAGCCCACCAAACACTCAGCATAACCTTTCGAGGCGTCAATCCTGGCTTGCGACCATTTGTTGATCTTCACCACGCTTGGATCATCTATATCCCACATTATTATTGTATTTGATCCACTTTTTTTCTGCTGTTACCATTCGTTTCAGAAATAGTTCGATTTCATTTCATTTCAGCAAAGAATCGCAGTTGTTAATTCAGTCCATTAAATTTTTCACAGACAATTCATGTGGTACGCATATATCGAGTTTCTTTTTGTAGCCAGCCTTTTTTAAATGGTTAAAAACCGTTTAATGATGAATGTTTAGTTCCTTAGCATGTCATGCCTGCTTATGTGACGGTCCTGCTCAATATTTTCCATAATTTCATCAACTTTTTCATCGATAAATCGAACAGAGCGAGGTGCATCTTTCACATCGAAATTTCCAGAACGGAAGCAAGCGAACCATTGTTATGCTACACGAACTGATACAGCATCGTCTTCGTAAGCTTCACAAATTTTATTGGTGGTTTGCGTGGCATTATTCCCTTTTTATACAAAAATTTCAAAATATAGTGAATTTCTTCATTATTTTCACTCATTTTTGAACAGCTGTAACATTTTTTCAACTTCTCCGAATTTATTTATTTTTGGTTAAATGAAGTTTAAAATCCATCTTTCCAACACTATCTGGTATGACGCAATGTGGCGTGTAGCACTGGATATATACGACTGCAACGACATCTATTGACAACATACGACTACCAATATTTTATACGGTCTCCGACTTACAGGGCATCTCGACAGGAAAATGTTTATGGTATATTCACTGTATTGCTTATGGAATACAGTACAAATTTGTAACAGATAAGTTTTCACTTCTATGAAAATTTCGAACAGACAACGAAGTTTATGTACATACTATATACCGACGAAAATTTTCGAATTATATAATAATATACTGTGTACTCTTTCTTGCATTTTATCAATAGAAAATTTGATTTACATTCTTACCAAAAATTTCGATTGAGCTACCACCCTCTCTCTACATGAAGAAAAAATATCATCTCAATTTTAATAACGGAGGTTTGAGAAATTTTTAGATTCAACCTAATTGCAGTAAATTTATATCCGGTCATAGTATGGGCCCAAAATTTTCTCTACCGTCTATCGCGCAAGTTTCTTTTGTTAGCTGTATGTTATATTATATTCATACTCAAACGAAGTGCCATTGTTAGTAGAAAAGAAGGCGCTTATTCATGCTTGTTGCTGTCGCTGAAGAATTTAAAACGTTACTTTTGCTAATCATAAATCTTCAACAAGTATCATAATTCATCCACCACATTTTTCTCGTCATCTTAATCGCGCATATCTCCTTGCTTCAGCCTTGCCACCCCTTGTTTGTGCTCTCCCTTCAATACCACGATGACGCACTTGGCTTCATTGTGTTTGCGTCAATCTAAGTTTTGTTGTTCATTGAATTTTTTTGTTTGCTAAAAAACAGGTCCCTAAGGACATCTTTAGTTGAAGAAGTGGTAAAGGAGTAATACGCAAGCTTCTCAAAATAAAGTGGATTGCCGGCCACTCTAACCCTTAACTAACCCATTTCGTCATTGTAATATTCGTAATAATAGAAAATATGCTTTTAAAATAATTGCTTTGAAATTGGCGAATGACAATTAATTTGTTAATTCTGCAAGGCGGTAGAGCGCAGAGGTAAAACAACTAAGCAAAAAATATAAATTAAGAAACACGCATTGACGATACGATTACTGCTGATTACTTTAGAAAACATGTTGCGTAAGAATTCCTCATTTATTATTCAAAGAAACCGTGTGGTTTACAACAAATTTGGTGTCTGATTAGCTTCTGTGTATTATGGGTCTTAGACTCACTTAATTTAATTTATGTCTTTTAATTTCACATAAACATAAACGTTTTAAATTCATATGGAAATGGAGGAAAATCATTATATTGCGCATATTGAGGCTATATCCAGAACATGTTTCAAATAAATTTTATGAGGTTCACTCGCACGCTAATTGACATATTCGATATAAGGTCTGCTAAAACAAGAAAATCTTAATACTTCCACATAGTAAATGGAATTTGAAGTAATTCGTGAACCAATTTCACACATTTTCATAGTTAAGCTAAATCATATCTAATATTATCAATATATCACACTATTATCAGGGGAAGTTTCCGATATTTTTGCTAAAAAATCAGCTATTGGCACTAAGGTTCACATGTGACGCATTTGAGGTATACCTTTTTTATTCCCATAACTTTAGTGGTGCTTAATATATATTTTGTAAAATATTCATATCAAGCTTACACCTTTTACATATATGGCAAGTAGACGTGATTGTTGTCCGATTTCGCTCATTCTCACTACGTATGTCGAAGTAATGTCGTGCACCAAATTAGTTGAAATTATTTGATTAGTTTCTGAGATAAAGGATTTTACTCTGACGCTGTTTTAAGACATTTTCACGTACTAAAAGGAATATCTCATATTCAGCAAGTTTGATTGAAATAACTTCAGTAGTTTGTGAGGTTGTTTGTTTTTCTTTTCAAAATTTTTTATTTCAGTTTAATTTCCGAATGCAGAACTTATATTTGAAACCCAATTTCAAAAATTATTTTTAATTTACGTGCCAAGTCCAAAAATTTAAAAACCGCTTTTTGGCACCAGGTCAACCTGGTAATAGTAAAAAAAGGAACTCAGTATTAAAAGATGCTGTTAGTGATGCAATATTTTCATTTTACACATATTTTCGTCACCAAACAGTCGAGAATTTTTAGGGACGGAGTCAAACCGATCGTTCAATGTTTTGATAACTTTCCTTATTCAAAAAATTTAATCGTATCTTTTATACGTTTATTTTCATTAGAAAACGATAGGTACCTCTTTATGTAAACAAACTTCTTCCAATTGATCTTTGACGCCATGAAATATTTCAGAATTCAATTGAACTTTTGTCAAGCGTCCAAACTGGATCCCGTAAACCTTCCTTCCTGTGGACTTACTTTTCGTCGTGTGGAATCAACTGTCAGTAATGTAATTCAGCTTCTTTATTGGTGGTTAGGAAATTTTATAGTAATAGTGGAATTTGCTACTCCGGCTAGACGAACCCTGTGTTCTTCGTGACTTGGATAATATTATAAAAATTCATGAATGATATAAACTTACTTAAATGCCACACCACAGCCATCGATAAGATTTAAGCGTTTCGTAGATTGTTGTGCTGGCGCTTTTGCATCACCAGCATTTTAATTGTATAGTATGTGTTATTATTGTACGCCATCAATGACTTTTTCTCACTGGTTGTAAAAAAGCCACTGCTCACAGCCGCTCTACTAGGCGTACGGAGCGGGCTCAACGGAACTACAATAGACTGCAAGGTCCTTAGGTCTATTGTGCCCTCTCTTAAATCACAAAAACTCACATAGCCCCTGAATATTGTTAAAGTCCAATATTCTGCTGGGAAACATGGATTCAAGGGACTTAATCCTGCGTCTACAGACTGTTGTGCAGTCTATTAACAAGTGTTCTGGTGTGAGGATAAGCCCATGTTGTGTAAATGCTTATTCAGACTTATGCCTGAAAAATGCTCGGAAAACTTCCCATAGGTATGGAGAGCTTAGTGCGTTGACATTCGATACCTATACCAATGGTATAGTGCCACTTATCTCTTTCATCCATGAGGACGAGATTACATTACCTTTGCGGTAAGAGGGGTGTGCCTACCGCTATTTGCAAAAGTGTGTGCTTGGCTACCTGACCGATCACTAAATGAAGCGGTGTGAGTTCAAGTGCTGCCGTCGGACAAGTGCGCATTGCACCCGACATGCGGACACAAGATAGTCGTTGCAGCATCGATAGTTGGAGCCCCACCGAAGTCCAGCTAACCGTTTGCACACCATTAGTTCTTTTGTCGCCTAGCGTGAGATGAAGGTATTTGACCACGGTAGTCATCTCTATCTCTCTGCCCTCTAGTGTAAAGTTCTTGAGACCGGGTAGGGACCTATGTTTTGTGAAAGGTACGATGGTCGTCTTAGAGGGGTTGATGTGCGACTCAACCCACTACACCTCCCTTTTACCAGGTTTAAACCTCTTTGTAGTAGGTTGCAGAAAGTGTCCTCGAATATAATTGCTTGGCTCGTCCAGGACAAGACTCACGGTTGAATTCCACATTATTAGAAATAACTCGTGCCCAAATCGCGAAAAATAAAAGTTGTGCAGAGGAAGAAATATTTAGTGCCGTAAAAAAATATATCGCGCCATACATTCGGTTACAAATCACAAACCAGTGGATGCAGAAACAGATTCAGTGAAATTAAAGACCACATATCGGGTGATTTTTTTGAGGTTAGGATTTTCATGCATTAGTATTTGACAGATCACGTGGGATATCAGACATGGTGTCAAAGAGAAAGATGCTC
>NW_017536141.1:151448-154376 GCF_001853355.1 Bactrocera latifrons | reverse complement strand
TTTTTTTTTTTAAAAAGTTATCAAGCTCTTAAAAAATCACCCGATAAAAAAGAAACAAGAGTCTATGCTAACATATCACAACAAACAAAAGGCAGAATAAAATGGAGACGAGGTATATGAAAAACAACTTATGACAGCTTAGAAAATAACGAGCCTGCAAGACAAGAAATACATACTGACGGAAACAGATCCCCTACATGTACGAGAAAGAAGAATATCTACTCCATACGACGAATCTGACAACAATCCTGAAACCATACTACTGACGAAACCTTAGTCAATCGTACTATAGAAATCCTCAGGAACCAAGTGTTAGCAAATGAAGTAAATGATCAATTGGTATCCTAGGTTCAGTATTAAAATTCATAACGGGTGTACCAGATCATGGCGATCTTATAGAAAGATGATCACCATTAACGATTTTAAAAATAATCTATAATATAAAAATTAATCGCAAAATGTGTTGCTAAGCGCATAATTCAACAACAACTGGAACAATTTGGCCAATTCTTTTATTTAAATGTTCTTTGACGTTCAAAGACGGTTTTTACGGCGAGAAAAAATCTAATAATTGCCCCCTAAAAACAGCCCATTTTTTGAATGTTTGCATTTTTTTTTTTTCAATATTTTGATTTGTAAATTATTTGAATAGTTCAATTTCGGTCGCTTGCTATTTTATTCTCGCTATTCCAAAGATAAATTATTGAAAATTATTCAGTGAAAACTTTATGTGTGTTTCACACAAAATGATCAATTACAGATTAAAATTTGTTACGAAGCCCCGAAGCGGTCTAATATCGGTCGACGTTCTTTTTGCCAACAACGTACGGCCGTCCAAGACACTCCCAGGAAGCGGTGACATACTTGTGGAATTATGGACCGTGGTCAATCAGCAAGCGATCAAAACCCGGACAAAATTATTTAAAGTGATTTTAGTAATGAAAATATAAGTATTAATATATTATAATGCAATATATTAAAATAAAACAAGTAAGACTAAGTTCGGGTGCAACCGAACATTTTATTGAATTGAATATATTTGAGTAGGGGGTAGTGTCGACCGGCTTTTATTGATTTTTTGCTCATCCCACATACTACTAATATGCCACATACTCAAAAAAAAAGTTTCACTTAGGTACCACCAATCAAATGGAGTAAGGTCTTGGTAATAATTATGTGGGAATGTCAAGTTTCGGGCAATTGTATCTATTTTAGGCGCAAAGGAGTACTGTTATGAATAAAACGTGTTCTGCAATTTTCATTGGGGTGACTCAAATATTGGCGGAAATATCCAGCATAAAGTGACCTAGAAGTTCTAAAATCTTTGGCTCTGGAAAGTATTGAGCCGATTAAATCCATTTTTGATACTACGAAATACTATCGCCAGGAAAGGATTCTGTGTGGATTTCAATTTCATATATTACGCATTGAAGGATCTTTCGGCCAAAGTCAACTATTGGTTTCGGGTCCATATATTCAGTACCTAGAGACTTCAACAGTTTTGGTAATTCTTTATTTGTATACTGGAAAGAGATAGAATCAAATGGAATTTTAAATTGTGTTATATGGGTTGTTACTTTCCAAATTTTATCGAAATCGGTCAGTCGTGTCCCGAGATATGGGATTTCACCAGAAATTGGGCGGTGCTACGCCCATTGTCCAATTTTCACACAGGATCCGATTTAGGTTTATTTGATAAATAGAAACCCCGTAGTTTAGTAAACAAATTAATTTATAACTTGACCTCCCTCGACACAATAACAAAAACACTAATTTCTGAAAACTGAAAAAATATGTTTTAGTTTTCTTGATGATTCATTTTTTTCCCCTAAAAACAAAGAAAATAATACATTAACTAAATTAACCTTTATATTATTAATACTAAAAAAATACCATATTGTCCAAAATCCATAAAAAATATTTTTCAGAATTCACTTCACGCAACACAAGAAACAACTTGCAATTTCGAGAACAAGAGAGAGTATCGCGAATAGGTCTACGTTACGACTACATGTGTGGCAATACAGCGGCCCGAAGTTCATTCATTTAATTGGTTCATTGTAATACGGTACAACATATTCGCCACTGTTGTCTAATCCACATTCAAAACTCTTGTCAATGTAAAATATTGCAATTTGATGAAATCGATTAAATATGTTTGCAATTATTTCACCAAAGAAAGCAACATGGCGGTTATTGGCCTTAAACGAGATGAGATCAGCAAGTATCAAATGGGTCGATACGTGAACTGCAATAAAGCGTTTTGTAGAATATTTACTTTTGCATATCATGAACGTCTTCCAACTTTTGTGCGTCTCGCAGTTCATATGGAGAATGACCAAAGAGCGTATTTCAACCCACTGAACACATTATAGCCAATGGAAACACCGCCACCAACAAAATTGACCTTGACCGTAATCATAAAACAAGCGATCGAATGGGCAATTTATATATAGATTATGAAGTATGAAACACTGTGAATTACATATTTTATAAAAGTGTCTCTGCAAAATGTTTATGAAAGTATAAACATTATGGTATTTTCGATTACTAATGAATGAAAGCTTAGGGAAACGAGTGTTCTGGTCGCCAGTAAACGGCATAAAATTGTAACAAACAAGTATATTGAATTAGCAGTTCATGGAATGAGCATCAAATATATCGTGACTGCAAATATCTTTACTCATCGATGTATGTTTTTAATTTGGACTAGGATTACCACCGATCAATGCAGTTTAAAATAAAAATGTTCCGAAATGTGTGTCAAATTTCTGTATTCTTTTGAGCCTAATTGTTAAGTTTGTAGGCTAAAAAATTTGAAAAAAATTATTTCGAGGTTATTTTTTTTATCCAAATCTCTTATTTTTTCCCATTTTTTATGCAAAACTTTATTTAAATTTTAAATTTTTTTTTAAAATTCTTCTATTT
>NW_017536141.1:108915-151414 GCF_001853355.1 Bactrocera latifrons | reverse complement strand
TTTTTACTTTAATTTTTTAGACTACAAACATAACAGAACATTAAAATTATTTGTATAGAATTTTATTTTGTTATTCAATACCGTTATCTTCGAGAGCGATGCAACGATTACAGCGGTCATTAAAATTTGTAATACAATTTTTATAATGCATTTTGTCTTTAGCAATAAAATAAGCCTAAAAATCCAGGTGTGTTCTCAACTGATGCCTTAGAACGAATTTATAAAATCCACCCGAAAAACTACGATTGCTTCTACCGTCGGTTGCTTGCTATTGATAAAAGTATGTGGTTCAATTTCATTTGAGTCATTGCGTACTGTGAATGATACGGTGTATGCAACTTTTTGAGAAGCATGCTAGCAATTACAATTGCTGGAACATGATAATACATGAAATCAAATGATAGACGATTCGATAGCTACTTCGCATTCCACTGCGCCACGAACAAAAATTACATTGCCGAAGACATTTTACATCGTATTCGATAAGAATTAGAAATGAGAAAATTCCGGTTGTTACTTACAGCGGTTTGATATCAGTTCCCCCTGGCTTTTGTCAATTCACTTCAACGAAATATGAACTCATCACGAATGTTTATGCCAACATTGGCCAAATTATAGTAACTCCGTCGCATTTCTAAAATCTTCCGAGAGGCTTGGTATGCCGCCGCATTATTTGCGTCTCAAAGTTGGATCTGTCATTATTATGTTTCACAATTTTCATGTGTCGAAAATTGTTATGGAACCCTACTGATTGTGCCGCAGCTATCAAATACATCCTTCGAGTTCCAACGACTTCCCATTTCAGTTCAAAAGTATTCAGTTTCCAGGGAGAAATCGCATTTGCGATGAAAATCAAAAGGACAAAAGGATAGTCGCTAGAAGTGTGTGGGATAAACCTGGAAATGCCTTGTTTTTCACTTGGCCAGTTATACGTGGTGTGCAAGAGTCGGAAAACCATCTTCTCTGTACATTTACGCACTCCCGTTACCTTGAAAAAAATTAGAAAAATCAAAAATAAATGATTTTTAACACAACATAAATTCAACATAATTTCACGCAGGACAACGCCTGCGGGGTCAGCATGTAATAATATATGTACAGCGAAAAATAAATTCAAACTTTGAAACCCTAGTGGAGAGGTTTAACATCAAAAAAAATTAAATATCAAACACTCCTCCAAGAAATCCATAGAGAATTATTTATTTTACTGCAGTAAACTTTGCAGAGAGTGGAGATTTCTATTCTGCAACAATCAATATAGAGAAATTGAAAGGATAATGAAAACCGAACACAAAAAATTTTTCAGTTATTAATGTTTTAGAATTTGCAAGAATTCACCTAATATGATTCTTGTATTCATAGCCTTTATTGTAATATATAAATATCCAATCATAAACAAATTATGCAAAACTTTCAAAATAACACCTTTAATGTATAAACAAGGCAAATTACAATTAGACAATTTAGTCACTATATGTAACAATCCATCGTTACGCTCTCCTACATCAATGTTATTGACCCTAAACCACTCTTTTGTACACTTAGCTGTGTGTTTCGGGTCATTATCTTGGTGAAATATCCACCTAAGGGGCATATTATCTTCAGCGTATTGTAGCATACATTCTTGAAGAATTTCTAAATAATCGGTTGCCTTCATAATACCCTGTATGCGATGGAGCGGCCCCATACCGTTGTATGAAAACGATCCCCAGACCATAATGTTTCCGCCACCATGTTTAACGGTTTTTATGGTATATTTAGGATTGTAAGCTTCGTTTGGTGATCTTCTAACAGGATGAATACCTCGAAAGAATTAAACAAATTTATTTTTGTTTCGTTAGACCAAAGAATATTACGCCATTTCTCCTTAGACCAAAACACATTTTATTCAGCAAACTTTAGTCTTTGTTGCACGTACTTTTTCGATAACATAGGCACTTTTTTAGGACTTTGGGACTTGAGATTTTCCGCTCTTGGAGAAACTGTAAAAAAAATGTAAGCACATACATATGAAACAGGAAAGGAAAAAAAGTGTACTATACTCGTGTTACTAAATAAAGAAGCATATTGTAACATATTCCAAGAAAAGAACTATCCTGTAATAGACTTAAGCCTTGATAACATTAGAATTTACGCAACGCATAAAATAAATAACGAAACCATAAAAGGAATTCAATGTAGATCTGTAGATACATATAATGTATATACAAGGCAAATTACAATATCTTATATATCCAAAACTAGGATCAAGAGGTAAAAGAATTCATCGTATCCCAAGGATACGAAAGAATTCATGTATTAGAAATTTTAGAATCACAACCAAAATATCAATTTGACACCATTCAGAAATAAAAGAAATTTCATTCGAAGAACACCCCATTAGAAATACATTTATATTTATAACCACAATTATAATTATCGGGTTAAGTAAACACTTAGCTTACAAATCATATATGATGTTTCTGAGAATGAAATACATATATAAAAAATTATAACCAAACTCTCATAAAAGCCGCAATGCAACATCTCATCAACCAAGAAAGATATTTTCTTACAAAATCACGGATAGTTAATACATACATATCAACCTAAGTACAGTCAACACTACACTCAAAATATACCACACCCAGTTGCTAAGTCAATCACAGCGGGAACCGAAACATTCCAGAGTCTTATCTTTTACATACAGCACTACATAATTTTAACCAATCACAGAGCTCCAGCTCGTTATAGGAATACTATATAAAGAATTGTAATCAACCTTCTTAATTGTTAGACTGCCTAAGTCATAAGTTTACTATACCAAAAGCATGTGTACTCTATATTAATAGATATTAATAAAGAAACAATCATTTTACTTAGACTTAAAAAATATATTTTCTTATTTTATATCCTGAAGGAATGTTCTGCTTTGATGATAAACTCATAAAGTTCCGACATCCTGAATAATAATATTAACTCGCCCGAGCGGACGCAGTCTTGCTGCTACCCTCCTTTGTACTGCTTCCCCTGACCTTGCTCCTGGTCAAAACCTCCGCCACCTTAGGAGTCTTCCTATCTTTATCGCACATCTTTTTCTTACGATCCTTGGCTCAACGCAATCAGCTGTCAGGGCTACTTTACTACAGGGACAGAGCCCCATGACGCGGTAAAGCCACAGTTACTTCCCAATTCAACCCGATGTTGGGAAAACTCCGTTCGAAAACAGCCGAATTAACGTCCTGGCTGCAAATCATCGAAGGGGCATGGGATTCGCATAACACCCTGGATTAGGAGGTAGTAGCTCTTAATCTCCGCAAACATGCTGCTTCTGCCAGCCTCTAGGATAGATGAGAAACAGCATCGCTCATGAAGTCTGGGTTCTGCCGAAAATGCATTCCAGTTAAACCCCTGCACACCGACAAAGTGTCTACCATTCGCAGATTAACGGTGTCATCCAGAATTATGACATCTTTCGATGTAACCGTGTGATTTTTCTTTTTATTTCTTCTTCGATTTCTCAAGTTCGACAATCGATTTCCAACTACATTCGACAGTTAAGTATAATTTGAGAAAGTGTCCTCCGATCTAATACTGTCTAGCGTATTAATTCCATAGAAATCTCAATAGAACATGGTAGTTAAATCAGTGAAATCTTCTACACTCTTTTGTGATGGGCAGATCGTCATCAACGATGACGTTTAATTTGTGGCTCAACACATATGCAGTCAGCATCATTATCCGTAGACGTGTTCGCAGTTAAATTGATATTATTAATCTCGTCATTCGAGATTATTTCTCCTTCTTCCAGATTTAAATTGGGCAAATTAGACGTTGAAACCGCGAACTTATTAGCCATATCCAGTTTAGTTCACAAACTATGCTGTAATTGTTAGGATTTATAACACTTTGGTTTTGTAACTAACGTCAAAGATGGCACGCAGAAACTGTTTGGTAACTCTCTGGCTAGCAAACAAAAAATAAATATTAAAAGATCCGTTGCCAAATTTGTAATTGTGTACGTGTAAGTGCAAAAAACAAAAAGCTAGCATCGTCTCGAATAAACAACTGGTATAATCACCTTAAGACGGTATCTGTACACTCTTTTCTATTGAACAATGTATATTAAGTTTGCCACGAAGTTTGTAACACGAGGAAGGAGGCAACAATACAATATCGGAAGAAATATTTGATCGATCAAAATCCGCTAATATGTATAGAAAACTTCATTTGACAAGATATTTTTTTATGAAACTCGAAGATAATGTACACAACAAACCACTGTAGCATAAAGCTGCCATTGAAACTGACTTATCAAAATCAACCCTTTTATACTATAAGAAATGTACCTGTAAAGGGTGCCTAGCTACGGTGCAGGGGAAATTAACGTTTCTTTCTCGTTGTTATTTGTCCTATTATTTTGATAATAGAAGAGAGCTCAACCCTTGACCCGTGACCTTGAATATATAGGTATTATACCAGTTTTGTGGCTTCTTACTTAGATTGTTGTTTGATAAACATACCTGTGTGGCCTTCATCGAGGTAGTTACATAATTATATACACGTTCTTTGGCAAAATAATGCAAATCCCAAAATTATAAGCGAAGACAAAAATAAAATCCCTTCACTCATACATTTTAAGTTTCTTGTTTTAATCTGTCCAACGAACATGCTGTTAATTTAATAATTGTTACTTTACTATTTATTCTCCTTTATTTTGCATACAATAAATACAGATAAAATAGGCAACACTAGAATTTCATAAATATTTTATTTGTAATCATTTGTGCATTTGAGGTGCAGCTATTGATTGTTGAATATTAAGCCGGATTACACTTACTAGGTTGGAATTTGTGTTTGCAAAGTAACTATTCCAGATAATATGTCAGTAAGTGTTCTAAGTTTCAACGATTTGTCAGTTCCGTCTCCAAAAAAACCATTAACAATTTCATTTAAAGCTTCCGTTATCATGCCTTCTTCCTCAGAAGATATGTGGCCTACAACGTAATCTGGGTCTACTTCACAGACAAAAAAAAATCTAGAAAATTAAGTTTAACGATAGAAAATGTAAGAAGAAAACATAATGACCATAATGAGTGTCACACCACAATATCATACAAAGAAAAAATTTTATCGTGCACGGGCAAAACGGTCCAAAAACGAGCTTCACTTAAAATCACCGTGTTTTTTTGTTATTCGATATTGAAGCAAAAAGTAATTATGAAATCCAGAAATATTATTACTTACCCAAAAAATGCCCAACTCATATAAAAAACTCGAAAACACTTTTCTATTCACTTAAAATTTGTAAACCTTTTAATGCAATTTTTGTGCAACGTTTCACTTCGTCTCTCACTGTAACTCGAAAGCAGTCAAATATTTCCACTTAAGTCAGGTTCTTAAGAGTTATGAGGCATTAACGTTACTTAGTTACTGAATTTAGTCTTTTATCAAATTGATTTGAATTTGATAGGGTAAAAACTAAACTCATTAGAAGCTGGACCGTTCTGAGACAAGTTATTGCCCTAGGTAAATGCCAAATTCTGCGGCCCTCCTAAACCTATTTTGTCTTAACAAAAAAATGCATAACTTTTGAAAAATATTATTGTTATTTTATTAATGAAACCACTCTATTCCAAAGTTTAAACACATACCCTTAGTACGGTTTCAACTGCAAGTGACACATCCTAAACATCAATTCAACTTCAGATCAATCCATTTGTTGCCCAAACCACCACCGTTTATTAAAACAAAAATAAAACTCAAATTCGTAATTAGGACCCTTAAGTCGCAATTTTTTTGGTGTTAAAAAGGCTTTTAATATTATGAACACCGTTTTTGTGACTGAAGAGGTGCAAACGTCAAAAGGTCAAAAAATTAATTTTGCTTCAAAAGTATATGCCAAGGAATAGCGGATTGTAGCGACTTTATATACGAAACACAGTCCCTTGATTTTATATTTGCAGTTTCCAAATTGTAGCTTGCCTCTTCCAGTTACGGGATTTTTCTCCAGAGGCTCTTCAAATTTTCACCTTTCTATCTTCCCGTACTAACGAACTAATTACAAAAATTTTAAATTATAAATAACATATTGTTTACCCATTTTCCTTTCCTCATTAAAACTTTACCTAAATGAAAGGAGTAATGTTAATTTACAACTGCTTGGTCTTTACTTATTATTATTAAAAAGTTGTAGATAATTTCGTCTCTTGGTACCAGTATAAACACCCCCAACAATGTCAGTCTGGAAATCCAACACAGAACTACTCTTGTCAATAGGTGCTACTTCGGACTAAGTAGGCAATTGAAAAGTAAAGTCCTCTCTCGACGAACAAAAACCAAACTCGATAAGTCACTCATTATTCCGGTCCTGCTATATGGTGCAGAGGCATATACGATGACAACAACTGATGAGTCGACGTTGCGAGTTTTCGAGAGAAAAGTTCTGCGAAAGATTTATGGTTCTTTGCATGTTGGCCACGGCGAATATCGCATTAGATGGAACGATGAGCTGTATGAGATAAACGACGACATTGACATAGTTCAGAGAATTAAAAGACAGCGGCTACGATGGCTAGGTCATGTTGTCCGAATGGACGAAAACACTCCAGCTCTGAAAGTATTCGACGCAGTACACGCCGAGGGAAGCAGAGGAAGAGACAGACCTCCACTCCGTTGGAAGGACCAGGTGGAGAAGGACCTGGCTTCGCTTGGAATATGCAATTGGCGCCACGTAGCGAAAAGAAGAAACGATACGCGCTGTTGTTAACTCGGCTATAATCGCGTAAGCCAGTAAAGAAGATTAAAAAATTATTATGATTAGTATTAGAATAAAAAAGTTAAATATTAAAATATTTCCTCGCCTTTCAGTTGGAAAAATTAGACATTACCCTTTATCATTAACAAATATTTAGAGTTTGTGTCACTTCTTCAATTGATAATGTTGCCACATTGTACAGGTAAATTTTTGTAAAGTGTAAATTAGAGGAACTGGAAATGTTAGCCAAACCCAAATTGGCATTAATTAAGAACGAATTGAGCAAATATAATTCAAAACGTTGAGTGCTGTAGTTTTAAGAGCAACTTTTATGCCAATAGCTTATATTCGTTGCATAAATCTGTTTCATCTATCTGCTAATCTGCTTCATGTATGAGGTATATTCGCCGCCATAGAACTCTCAGCAATAGACTAACTTGTCTATATGGGCGGGCGGGCCCTTCTTAGAAAGCGGAGCCATGCCTATTTCTCAAAAATTTTCGATCCACAAATACCCCTTTCTACTTCGATATCTCATACCAAGCAAAGGTCTTGTAACTTAATGTTAAGTTTAGTTATATATTTACATCTATGTTTTCGCTTAAAGCGCTGTCGTATTGCCATACGGATCATATATATTCATATAAATACCTTTATACATACATACATATGTACATATATAATTTAAAGCGTTAAGAACAACCGATGGGTGTACAAAATATTAAACTCTTGGAGCAACATGTTACGAGACTATAAAAAGCATTTGCACCATTTTATGTGCGCAATCACCGTAAACGAAATAAATAAAAAAAAACCTACATCGAATCACTGCAACGCAAATAATTGAATTTTTGTGCAAAAGGTAAAATGGGAATAGAAAACAAATTTTGAAGCTCCACCCTCCAACGCAAAGTAACATTGTGTATTAATTTAGAGGTAAAAAAGATGATATTAACGATTTCATTGCTATTTGTGCTATTGTGACAGTCGATATACTCGTACTACATACTTTATCTACATACTTATGTATTTAGCATTCATTCATTCCTCACATWTTATTACGTAGCTTATTCTCCACATAGCTTATTAATAACTAAACTTTTAGTTGTATGTTTTGCAAATATTAAATTAACTTATTAATAAAATATGATTATTAAAACCCTTTTAACTTATGTTCTTTAATATTCGTAAAGAAATTGTTTTTGAGACTTTAGCTACAAATAATTTCTACTTTTTGAGGTGCGAGGTTGAACATCGAATAATTTTAATACAGTTTAAAGAGTATAAATTAATTAATTAATATACATATTATATATACTTAGAGTAATATTATATRTMATTTGATAGATCACCTAAAGATMAGTGAAATTGGATGAATACAAATGACAATCAGTCCAGTCTCTTATAATGGTTATGTTGAAATCTACTAAAAATGAAATAACTTAATAGGTATATGCCACAGAGTCATTCATGTTTACACTTAAGATATTAAGGAAGGCGTTCATAAGAACCGAAAATTTTCAATATCTAAACTGCTGAGGAAAGTCACTAGTCAGTTTTATACTCTTGCAACATGTTGCTACAGAATATAATAAGTTTGTTCACCTAACGGTTGTTTGTATCATCTAAAATTAATCGAGATTTATAAAGGATTATATATAATATGTATATAGGGAAGATGGAATCATGTGTTGAAGTTCACTCAAGTGAAAAAAGTTCTCTGATTCACTTGAAAACGAGTCTTTTACATATAGCTCAAGCAGTTCACGAGTTCCGGTCTTTGACCAAGTATACTCTGGGTAGCCTAAGAACATCCGTTTGAAGGCGAGCTAAAGTGAGAAGATGAAATATCCACTTCACAGAGCTGTGCGCTGGGGTTAGGACCCGCCAACAAGCCTTGGATGAGAGACCCCCCTTTTGATGACGACCACGGCAAACGAATTAAGGATTACGATTTGAGGGTCCGGTCCCTTAATTACAAAGGTGCCGCTGCCCAGTTGGTTGATGACCTCATTAGAGTGAAGGTTGACATCACCGCCGTCCAAGAAATGCGATGGCCGGGACAAGAACTGAGGCGAGTAGGTCCTTGTGGCATTTGCTAAAGTGGCCATATAAAAGAGCGCAAATTTGGTGTAGGACTCGTGGTGGGAGAGAGACTCTGTCGCCGAGTACTATCATTCACCACGATGGATGAACGTCTAGCCATAATCCGCATCAAAGCGAAGTTCTTCAACATATCGCTGATTTATGCCTACACCCCGATGGAAGAGAAGGACGATGTGACCAAAGATGTCTTTTATGAGAGCTTGGAACGCACCTATAAGAGCTGCACTCGCCACGATATCAAAATAGTGTTTGGCGACTTTAACGCCATGGAGGGCAAAGAAAAATATCTTTGGCGTTATGATCGGAAAATTCAGCCCCCACGATGAAATATCCCCAAATGGGTTGAGGCTGATCGACTTCACCGGGTCCCGAAATATGGTTATCTGTAATACTAGAAAGAAACAAGAAAATTCATCAAGTCGCCTGGCTGTCTCCGGATCGAAAAACTACCAACCAGATCGATCATGTTGTACTCACCGAGGTCCTAACTTCGGCGTCGAGAAGTTGCACTCACAACAGACAGTCCAACGATTTGCTACTCGACTTGCACACCTGCTCTGGGATGGGATAGTGCTCAAAAATTCTACGAAAAGATGATGCGACTAACAGAAGGATTCAAGACCGGAGCATACCCTTGCAGAACCGCCAGAGTTGATCTAGTGACCGATGGCCAGAGCATACTAAAATTATGGAAGGAAAACTTTTCCAGCCTGCTGAATGGCAGTGAAAATATAACCCCAGGAGAAAGCGAACCCGATTCCCCAATCGATGAGAATGGAGCAGACGTTCCATTGCCCGAAAATGAAGAAATCCGAATAGCAATTACCCGTCTGAAGAACAAGAAAGCGGCGGGTCCGATGTATGGCCGGCCAAGCTATTCAAACACGGCGGAGAAGAAGTGATAAGGAGCATGCATCAGCTTCTTCGCTAAATATGGTCGGACGAAAGCATGCCCAACGATTTGAATTTATGTGTGTTCTGCCCAATCCACAAAAAGGGTGCCCCACAATCTGCGCCAACTACCGTGGGATAAGCCTCTTCAACATCAAGAGAATCGACTTCAAAGTTGCTTTTGACAGCACGAAAAAGCTGCCTTATATATCTCAATTTGGTATACCCGCAAAACTAATACGACAGTGTAAGCTGACGTTGAGCAATACCAAGAGCTCCCTAAGGATCAACATCTCCGCCGTTAGTTCTGCTTTCTCCAAACTTGAAAAGGAAACAAATCAAATGGGTCTGGTGGTGAACGAGGGCAAGACGAAAAATCTCCAGTCATCAAACAAATAGTCGTCGCACTCGCGTCTTGGCTCTCATGTCACTGTTGACAGTCATAACTTTGAAGTCGTAGATAATTTCGTCTATCTTAGAACCAGTGTAAACACTACCAACAATGTCAGCGTGGAAATCCTTCAGTCCTCTCTCGACGAACAAAAACAAAACTCGGTAAGTCACTCATTATTCCCGTCCTACTATAAACTGCAGAGGCAGAGGTTACGAGTTTTCGAAAGAAAAGTTCTGCGAAAGATTTATAGTCCTTTGCGCGTTCGCGACGGCGAATATCGCATTCGATGAAAGATGAGCTGTATGAGATGTCCGACGACATTGACATAGTTCACCGAATTAAAAGACTCAAAGCTCTGAAAGTATTCGACCCAGTACCCGCCGTGGGAAGCAGAGGAAGAGGAAGATCTCCACTCCGTTGGAAAGACTAGGTGAAGAAGGACTGTAACTGAATTACGTAGGTTTGTAATTTTTATTTAATTTAAACACTGACTGAATAAACGATTTATACCCGGTTTCAGAGTCAATAATCAAGTTGTGCCTAAATAAAATCTTAGCAAAGCATTATTGCAAATTGCCTAATTTCTATAAAATTTGATTATGATATACGGCACCGTTATGGGCAACTTTCTATATGTTTATATATAATATGTTTTACAAATGTCATCTATAAAAATATGTTTGAAATATTTAAATTATAACAAATATTCATAAATTTGCGAGGAAAGTTATGTCGAAAATAGATGAAAACAACAAAAAGAAAACCCCGAATTTCACCGCTAGTCAGTCGGAGCACCTATGAGAACTGGTGGAAAACCAATCCGATTCTATATTTTTTCACAAAATGTAACTTCTTATTATTCTTCTTTTGCAAATAACTGAAAATTCGATACAAAAATCAGCTGTTCTTAAGCGCTGCTTAAGTCTCCCATTTTCAGTAGTTAAGCATAACTTAGGTATGAACTGTAAAACACTATTTTCCTGTTTTATCTTAAGCAGAACATACTTAAGGACTGTGAAACCGGGCATTGGATTTTTTGTTTCTAAATAAAATAATATTATTAGTTATTTTCCTTTTAATTTAAATATGACACAAAATAGCACACAAAAAAAACAACAAACACATAAAAATTTTAATTAGCTCTGCTCTTATACCGCCCCCAATTTTTTGCTACCGCTACGCCAGAGCAGAGTACAGCACTTCATTTTTGACTATTGCTAAGCTACAGCTTTTTATCTAACAAAACTCCGAGAAGCGCAGAACACATACCTTTTAATTGTTCTGCTATGGCTTTTTATTTAAGACAATTCTATTAATCGGAGGAAAGGTTGGTCAACCCAGTATCCGCTTATGGGAGCTTTCACTGTACATAACTTCATATACATATACGATTCAAAAAGTATCGTGAATTTTGTGTTTTTTCAAAAATTATTTCTTTATTCATGAATATCTATTTTGTCCCCTTCAAAGTAATCCCCATAAGATATTAAACACTTGTGCCAATGGTTTTTCTAATCTTCGAAGCACTTCAAAAAGTCTTTTTTTTTTATCTTCTTCAGCTCCTCCTTCAATGCCGTCTTTATCTTGTCAAGAGAAGCGTAACGTCGTCCTTTCATTTGCCTCTTCAGTTTAGGGAACAAGAAAAAGTCACAGGGGGCCATATCTGGGGAATACAGTGACTGCGGCACCATTAGTGTGTTGTTTTTGGCCAAAAAGACGCGCACAAGCAACGATGTGTGAGCMGGGGCGTTATCGTGGTGCAAAATCCAATTTTTGTCACATCTTCTCGGCCTTCTGAGAACATTTTGTACCACCGAAAACGTTGCTTCGGTTCAAGGTAGCTTCTCCGTATGCCACAGTCAAAATTCGGAATGCATCCGCGCACTTAATTTCGTTTTTCACACAAAATTTGATACAGGTTCTTTGATCCATTTTTTTTGAATAGGTAAAAATCGAAGACGATCCAAAACACGTGCAAGCAAAGCAGCTGTCAACAATTAAATGAACATTCAAAATCGCCGAGCTTGTCGGCATAAGTGAGAGACATAAGTACCAACATAACGCCACCAAAAATTCAAAATTCGAATATACGTAATCCGCGAAAATTCAAAATTCGCGATACTTTTTGAACACACCTAGTACATATCTCAATTAGTTTTAGGTGATACAAACAACAATTAGGTGACCGAAACTATTATGCCCTGGAGTAACATGTGCCAAGAAGAAAGCCATTATGAGGTCGAACATTGTTTCCAAAATATTGTTTTTGGGCTATAGGCATTTTGGGCATCATATAATTGTATCAAAAAAATTTCCTTGTCATTGTTGTGTCCAGTCCGAAAAGTAGTAGGTGGAATAAAGGGATGTCCAACTTATTCCAGTGTGAGAGCGCTTCAAAATTAGCGTTTTTATAACATTTTCCATTATGGCCAGATTGGACAAAATAATAATTTTGGCCATTTAAATCAAAACAACCAACATTTAGTAAGAATAAAAATTGCTATATAGTGGTTAGTTACTACATAGAGAATATATTTAAATCTTTTTATAGTATGTTAAAACAACTGACTTTTGACCTTTCAATACCCAATAAAAGGTTTAAAGCTTTTTAGTTCTTAATCAATAAATGGTTTTAATAATTTCCATTGAAAATAATACTATGATGCTTGACATTACAAAACGTTTTATCAAATACGTTTAAATTTCATAAATTTATTTAATTTCCATTGTTTTACATTTTTTGTAAGTACAACAACCCTTCGTTTAAAAATTTTTTTGGTAAGATTTCAATCTGGCCATTACTCGTTTCCAATTACTAAACGTCAAAACCTCTTGAACTCGATCAACTGTCAAAGTTCAGGAAGTTTTGACGTTTAACAACTATTCTGAGGAGGAGTTGGACATCTCTTTATCTCTGCTAGTAGTGTGTTAGTAAACGTATATGTATGTATATATGAGCGTATTGATTTTTTGAGCAATTTCTAACACTTGTGTCCTTCCAGTTGTTGAGATTCTTGACATATAAAAGTAAAGTAAAACGACGAATTCTTGAAAGAATACAAAAAGTTTATAGCCAACAGTAGTGTCGAGTATTTGAATAAATTCTCTGCTTTACAAAGATTTGAAATGACTAAAAAATAGCTGGATATGAGATCAGAATTTTAAAGAACACCTTTTTAACATTATATAAACCTACAATGTTTCTACAATGATTTTGAATGCACACCATTCTGGTAATGTCGAATTAAAAGTAATTTCGAAGCGTATATGATTTAACAGTTAATTGAAGAAAATCAAAATTTAATTTTTTTCTTATGCAGTGAAATTCCTCATAACCGAACACGCACCGTAAAAGGTAGCTGTCCATATATGGGGGCGTAGCAAAAGCAAGTGTCTAAAACGTTTTCTTAGATTCCGAAGCTGCAACTCAGAATTATATTTCTAATGAACTAATAAATGCGAGTTAATGTCAGCCAGGAGTGAATAAATGACAATTCCTCCATTACTTTCCGTTGAGCTACCACGAACCAATTTGTTTGCTATGATCATTTTACGTATTGTTCCTAAAAAAATGTCTAAAATACCAATAATTAGTAAGAAATAAAAAAAGCGGGAACTACAAGTTGTACACTATTTTCTTGACAAATTTGGAACGAAATAATACCAAAATTGTGCCTGTGTCCGGTCATTGAAACATACTTTCAAGTATACTTATAGGAATTGCTTTTATATGAAAATAATAATAGACCGTTGAGTTCATGAAATTTCTCCAGTTATGGGGGATGTCCGGCTATGAGGACTATCCGTAGTGGGGAATTTCACCCTATTTCTTATATTTTGCCATTTTTAGTTTCAACTTTTACTTCAAAGTTTTGCACGTTCTTCTACGGAAAATCTATATAGTAAGTACTATTTAAATTATCACTTTAATAATGCTGTGCTTTGTGGAAAAACGGAAAAGCAGACATACTATAAGTATATGTAATAATTTGAAATGAGCAAGCTATTGTGAATAACAATTCTAACAGTTATTGTGAATTTTTTGCACGTGATTTGAGAAGAAATTGGTGAAAAAGTAAATGCCGATGACAGTTCGCAAAAGCAGCCAATATTGGTTTGGAGATTTTTTTTGCCAGTTTTCCGACGAATTTCTTGGGAAGCAAGAAATTAAGATTTGCCAGTTTTGTGGTTGTGCTGTTCTGTGCCGTGCTGTTGGTGATTTGGTTCTTAAATTACGAATATCTCTAAGAAGATTAAATCCAAATCTGGGTGAAATTTTAAAGAAATGGCTGCAAGATTAATTCAAAAGATTGTGAGTGAACGTGTTAGCGTTACCAATCTTGTAACTATTCCTTTATCCTTCTAACAATTTTTAAGTGTTCTTTGCTAAATTCCCTTTTGCCTACCTATTTTATCGCGCTATATTTTAGTTGAAAAGTATTGGAGTTAATGCTTCCCGTTTTGGACAGGAGCGCTTGACTGATTCAGCAGTCCACGTCAAGGTGCGTCCTTAGGAATATAGTGCTTTTAAAATAAGGATTCACCGAAATTGATGCAGATCAACGCTGTCAGATTTTTACATAACAGCAAATCCAGTTCCAAATTTACATCTGCCTGATTACTTTTATAAAAATTTGTTCCCAAGAATTCTTTGTTTTTTGAAATTTAATCAATCTAAACAACTTTATAATTATTTTGAAACAATTGGTCGTTATTTTTTTTTTTCTCATCTCAATACAATTTGCAAATTGTATAACCTCTAAAAGAAGCTTGTGATATGTTACCGAGGCTAGTTGCCAAGACCCCTCACCCCCGTACACAATGCGATATAGTATTGCAACGAAGCAATTCGGCCCCACTAGCCAGCTTTAAGAACGTTGCAATTCGGTGGACACAGAAAGGCGAAAAGCATATAGACAAGAAAAAATACGACAAACTGTCGATGGCAACTTATGTAACAAACGCGCGTATGCAAATATGATAGTATGCGGTCAACTTTGATTGATAAGAACGTAATTAGGCGTTTGTTTACTATGAAACAGCATGCTTAATTTTGACATTTAAATATTTAATTGGTGTAAATATTTACTCACAAATATTTATCAAGTACAAAGCGTTAAAAAGAGAGTATTAAACACATAGTGATTATTTTGAATTTTCAGGTTAGCACTGCCCCCACATCAGCTCGCGGCTTTGCATCTGGTTCCAGAAAAGTCACTTTAATTCCTGGTGATGGCATTGGCCCTGAAATCTCCGCTGCTGTGCAGAAGATTTTCACCACTGCCAATGTACCAATTGAATGGGAATCGGTGGATGTGACACCAGTTATGGTAAGTATATTTATAAGCTTTTAAAAAATGTAATAAATGAAAAGGGATTATCTACGTTAGATTATATAATTTATCTTCACAAATGGTAAAGCTAAAGCGGAATTGGACAATTTTATTCTAAAACTTATTATATACTGCAAAAACAATTTGAAAATATGCAACATAATATGCTTTAATTAACAAGTTCTTAGTGTAAGTATACAGCTGTGTTCAAAATAATAGGAGAGCTCCTGAGAAAAATATTTAACCCCAAAAATTTATCATGTCAGACAACGAACGTCAACCACTTTTCATGAAATATTTCTAAAGGTATCCCGCGAGTAAAACACAAAGCATAAACTTCAGCTGTTTACAGTATTTGCAATGTTATGAGTTCAAATCTATTTCGGTGACTGAATTGCTCTGTTCATAAAAATAGGAGCGTGAGCTACTAAGTGGTATATTAGATTTTAATTTAAACAAAATCTGTAAAAACTTAAAAATAAGTGCAAAAAAAAAAAGATGGGATTTTTTTAAAGGATAAGTCATTTATTTTAATTAATAAAGCCGAAACCGAAAACGCAGAACTACTGAAGTAATCGATCGACGCACACTCCAGTCGTCTAAAAAAGATCCTAAGGCGTCGTCTAGAGAAATAAAAAGAGGCTAGATCTTCATTTTAATGACGTAACAGTTCGTAGACGTTTATTGGAATATAATTTATTTGCGCGGAATCAGGGAAAAGTATTGTTGACAAAGAACCATAATTGGAGCACGGCTCCAATTCGCCAAGGAACATGGCAACTGGAGAAATGGGGAAATATTTTGTGGACAGAGAAGTGTAAGATAGTTTTATTTGGTGGCACAGAGTTTAGGCAGTATATCCATTGTCCACCAAATACGGAATATAGTCCGCAATACACTCAAACATGGTAGTGCATAGTAGTGTAGGAAAGTTTCTCGTACAACGTGGTGGCACCAATCCATCTGATAAAAAAAACCATGGATCAGTAGGTGTATGTGGATATATTGAAAAAAGTTGTGCTGCCATACACGAAATGGAATATGCCATTAAAGTGGTTGTTTCAGCAACAAGTAAATCTGCAAAGGAATAGCTTCGGGTCAATAACGTTGAGGTTATGTCGTGGTATGCTGAGTCGCTTGACCTTAAATCCATAGAAAACTTATAGGCAGATATTAAAAAAGGTGTTGCTGATCGTAGACCATCAAATACAAGGGAACCATGGAGCACAGTCCACTAGATTTGCCAGCAAATCTCGCTGAAAAGGTGACGAATTTTTTGATCGATCCCATGTCCCGCAGATGTCCTGCAGTAATTAAAAATGGAGGTTGATCGACTAAATATTAACTAAACTAAGTTATATACTAGTCATAAATTGCAAGTTTTTAATTTATTATTAGATTTATTGAAGTTTGTGATGCACTCCTATTATTTTGAATACCGATTTATTTAGGTTTTTATTTAAATACTTTATTTTTTTCATTTACTGTGTATTACTAAAAATTTAAACCTGCGTAAAAAGACTGTATAAAATGAACAATACGTGGATAAAAAATAAATAATTAAAATTTCTTTTTAGTTGAAAAACATAACTCTATATTTTATATTGTGATAGACTCCTATTATTTTGAACACAACTGTATGTATATGAGTAAGGTCTAGGTATATCAACAATACAGCTTCACTTTTTTATAGATTTCGAATTTTATCTGATAAAATGTTTTCGTTATTACTTCTGATTTGATCATCGTTTATTCCATTTTTAAACTCATACTCAATCAAAAATATACACAAATACTTTAATTTCTAAATCGTTCAAAATTGTCAGTATATTTGAAAGTTTTCAATTATACTTTATACGACACCTTTTTACGGTGTATGCGTTAAAGCGAAACATTTGTTTATACAAGAGGTACGAATAAATCGCTGGAATGCGAATACGATATTCATTAAACTGTTATTATTTTGATTTATAAGGTGATAAAAATCATGTATTTATTATTTTATGGGTCTTATTTTATTATTTTTTCCAATAATATTTTTTCTATGTGTTGTTGGTATAGTGAATGTACAAATGTAGGCGGAAATTTTTGCAATCATTAACATTTAAGTGCATTATTTTGTGATAACACTGTCTGACTTTACCAGGTCATCATAAAGATCTTGGCGTTTTAATTATAATAGTTTTTATTTATTTATTATATACATATATATATTTTTTTTTTTGAAGCAAATAAACAAATTTGTACATACGGTATTAGAGTTCGACGGAATTAAATTTTTTTTAACTGCTGTGCTTTATCATCAAGTGTATTATCGCGTTTAATATACATATGTATATTAGAGGAAGTAATTAGTTAATTAGTAAACATTATAGAGAAGAAAAAAATATATACCACCAAAACTTTCCTAGCTTAGGTAATGAGTAAATTAACTTATGCTAACATTATGAGCCAAATAACAATGCCAGGCGACCGATAATTACATACGGGGCGGTGTCCTGGGCCTCCGTAGCGTCGCAGGCTTCGGTGGTTTAAGGTTACCCTCGGTAGCAAGAGTGAATGGAGCGACCCCACTCTTTAGCAACTGCTAAGGGGTATGCGACACGCCAAGCTGCTAGTTGGGGGGGTATAACCAGAAGAGGTTCAAATTGATAATAAACTTTCCAAGGGACAAACTTAAACTTCTGATCGCATTTTACACCGGCCACTGCAGGTTGAAAAGGCATTTATTTAACATGGGCCTATCATCTTGCGCCAACTGTCGGTTTTGCGACAGGGAGCCTGAAACCCCGGAGCACCTGCTAATCGACTACGTTGCAGTTTGTAGGCGCAGGCCAAGGCCCTTCGATCCATGTATCTGGAAAGGGATCACATCGCCTCGTTAGCACCCAGCGGGATATTGGACTTCATCAATATGCTGGGGCTAAGTGAGTCCCTGTAAGCCAGGAGAGGGCACAATAGACCTAAGGTTGCGGTGCATTCCCCAATTATTTTATCTATCTATCTATCTATCTATGCCAGGCAAAATTATTCTAATGATTCCTTACTAGCAAATTACCTCATAACATGATCTCTCTACTTATTAAAAGGCGATGCAAGTTAGCTTAAGATTATCCCGTAGACTCAAGAAGCTGAAATTTTTAAAAATGAGAATTTTATTGTCATAATGTTAGTGTAAAAAACACATTTCGCAAATATGTATTTTTTACAAATACAAAATTTTGACAATCATTTCTAATCATCAAAGTACCTGGGTTCAGGTSTGTCTATGGTATTTTAATTAAGGGGTTAGGGGTAGTTACAATTTTCAAAAAAAAAAATTGTTTTTTTACATTTTCGGTAAGTGTAGTATCTTAAAAACATTCTCTCAAAGTTTCACGTTGATCCGAGAATTAGTTTTTGAGTTATTCGACAAAGAACAAAGAGAATTCAGGCACTTCAAAACAAAAAGGCAAACTTTAAAGCGCTTTTCTCAAAACTATTTATATAATGAAACTATTTTTTTGTCCGATTGATTTTAGATGACTCTCCAAAGACTTGTCACCGCAAGTATCTTTTTTTTTTGGGAACTTTGAAAATAAACATTTTTTTTTTTAAATTTTCGTGCCTCTGCCTACCCCTTAAATCTTGTATCACTTGCCGGGATAAAAATTGTGCTCACCACCAAGGCATAGTATAACTACTTCTGAAATACAAAGGTTTCTTAAGCTAACTCGGTCACAGATTTTTTATAGAAGGTGATGGCAATGCAAAGCAAAGGTTAGAGGGCTTTATAAATACACTATAAAAAAATTATAAAACACTGTCTAGAGGTGAATATATTATATTAGCTGAATATTTATTTTCACATAAAGAAACTCTACTATTTTGAAAATGAATTAAACAAGTATTTATTCATTTTATTTAAATATTTAGGACAAAGAAATAGATTACATAAACTGAGATACTTATTTACGATGAAAATATACTGTGTAGTTATATGTATTTTTTAACAAGATAATCTTAAAGCAGCTTATTTGATTAGATAAATCCTAAATATGCATATATATTTTATATCATACAGGGCCCCGATGGCAAATACGGCATTCCTCAGGCAGCTATTGATTCGGTGAATACAAATAAAATTGGCTTGAAAGGTCCCTTGATGACCCCAGTTGGCAAAGGTCATCGCTCATTAAATTTGGCCTTACGTAAGGAATTCAATTTGTACGCTAATGTGCGGCCCTGTCGCAGTCTGGAAGGCTACAAAACCCTTTACGACGATGTCGATGTGGTGACAATCCGTGAAAACACCGAAGGTGAATACTCCGGCATTGAGCACGAAATTGTTGATGGTGTTGTACAGAGTATAAAACTGATCACTGAGGAGGCGTCACAGCGAGTCGCCGAATATGCCTTCCAATACGCCAAGGCCAATAACAGGAAGAAGGTGACCGTAGTGCACAAAGCTAATATTATGTAAGCAGAATAAAAAAAAAATTCTATATATCACTTATGAATGATTGTAAACAAATATAGGCGCATGTCTGATGGTTTGTTCTTGCGTTGCGCGCGTGATATGGCCGAAAAATACCCGGAAATTCAGTTCGAAGAACGTTACTTGGACACTGTGTGTTTGAACATGGTGCAGGATCCCAAAAAATATGATGTCTTGGTATATATACTATATGAGCAGTATTAACTCCGTGATATTAACACACTTTGTTACGAAATATTTAACGTAAATTTAAATTACAGGTAATGCCCAACTTGTATGGTGATATTCTTTCTGATATGTGCGCTGGTCTCGTTGGTGGATTGGGCCTAACCCCATCTGGCAACATGGGTTTGAATGGTGCACTATTCGAATCTGTATGTATTTATTTACTAAAAACTCGATCAATATTCTTTTATTGAATATTTTTTCACTCAGGTTCACGGTACTGCGCCTGATATTGCTGGCAAGGATTTGGCCAACCCAACTGCTTTATTGCTGTCGGCTGTTATGATGTTAAGACACATGGAGTTGAATGAGCATGCTGATAAGATCCAACATGCCTGTTTCGAGGTGCTCAAGGAGGGCAAACATTTGACTGGAGACTTGGGTGGCAAGGCCAAATGCTCAGAGTTTACAAATGAAATTTGTGCTAAACTGTGAAGTGAATGAATACAACTATTCGCTATATACACTATTCTTCATCGTGTCGTGTATATACGCCAATTTCTGATTGGAACACTAAATGATACCCACTGCTGCTTTACCCAACAATAGTCTAAATTGATTAAAAAATTCACTAAATAAGTATGTAAAAACAAATTGCTTAAAAGAAAAGTATTGTACGTTCGAATAGAAAATTTATTCACCCCTATATTATACTGTATAATTTCAAAACGTTACATATTTGTTGAGCCCAATACTAAATAACAACAAACAAACCTTAAAATACACTTGCTATTCATGTACAATTCACTTGTTAGATCGTTAGTCGACTTACTATAGAAGTATTCATTTAAAGTTTTATTTTTTCTTTGTGCTCAAATTTGCCATCAGGTATTTAGTATTTATATTACGTTTATTAGACAATATTTATTTAAAGATATTGGATTTAATTTTATGTTTTATTATCGCCCAGAGTTATTAAAATTGTTAATATACTCTGATAATGATTTATTTGTCATTACTTAGCACATTCAAATCATATATATTAATTTATTCACCTTTTGTCGATAGTCAATTGTATTTGATGATTAGAATATAGGCAAAACCTAATTCTCATTTGAAAGCAGTAAGGATACCATGTTATATTTTTTTGCCAGAACAATAAACTATTAGAAAAAATGTCTGACTAAACCACCAAAAGTCATTGCGAATGCTAAAAGGTTTTGCATGTTAAGACAACTCAATAAACAGTTAATAAAAATGTAAACAGAAATAACCACTTGTGTGTTTATTTAATTGTATTTTTATAGTTAAAATTAACAAGAAACAAGTGAGGAAGGGCTAAGTTCGGACATAACCGAACATTTCATACTCTTGGAACTTACAAGGGTTAAAGCCGTTGTAGTACCTTCAGGTATGCTACATAAAGCTAGTTATATGGAGTGTAGAGCACGTTTTGACTAAATTGTATTCATTCTCAGCACTTACATATGTACATTGCTTCTGGAAAAACAAGCTCACTCAATTTTATTAAAATAACTCACATATTGGCCGATAAATTCGGTATAAAACCACCCAGAAGTGCGAAAATCTGCAAATGAGGTATATTTGGGCTAAAGGAAGTATTTACCAGATTCTACCCCTTTTAATTTACTATTATCAGGAAACACACTCACAGATATTTTCTGTAAAAAGTCAATTATAGGCACTGGGATCCACATATTCGTACCTAGGGATTGGACAGTTTTGGTTCCATTTGAACAACGTTTGGTTATAAGGTGCCATACTTCATAGGCATTATTCATGCAAAGTTTTATTTTATTTATTAATTGCTTATTGATTTGTATATTGGAAAGTGAAAGAAACGAATGAATTTTTAAATTGTTATATAGGAAGTAGACGTGGTTGTAGTCCGATTTAACTAATTTGTAGTCTGTAACATAGGATTCCACATAAAGGGGGGTGCCACATTTGCTCTAAGCTAATTTTAATGTTTTATCTTTAGTGGTTTAGGAGATATGTACAATAAACCTATTAGATGGCGGAGCTACACCCCATTTTTAAAAAAAAAATTTGCCCACAAGTCCCCTTGCTACTGTGACCCCCGGTGGCAAACTACAGTTTTATATCTTACTTGGGAGCTAAGCTGTGGCACTTTATTTCGTTTAATGGTTTTGTGGGCGTTTTCCTTTTCGGATTTTTTTTTTTTTGCCAATGAAAGGAAAGCGTTATGCGGACATGCCGGCCAATGAGCCAAACCACTCGTTCGACATGCTTTTGGACGTGCAAAAAGCTGTACTGAAGCAGAAGGAGACTATTTTGAATAAAATTTTGTTCTGTTTTTTTTTTTGTAAGTTAATATACAATAACAAAAGGATGGATCAGGGAACCATAATCCCCCCGGATTACTCTCTACGGCTCTGGGTATACATTCAATTTTATTACAATATTGAGAACCCAAAGGATTGAACTCGAAGTCTTACCGGTTCCACATAGTGCGTCCAAGAAAAAATATCACCTTGTTTATTAGCAACAATCACTAATAATATATCTTATAGAAGATTAAATCATGCAATGCTATGGCTATGATATACATACATCATTAAATACCATAACTTCTATAAACTATTTAATACACTGGAAATATTATTTACGAATAAAGGCAAAAACGTAATTGCTGGCAAAAGAATCGAAGGGATTGTACATGAAGTTTAATTTTGAAAATGAATCTTATAAATATTTGTCAATGGAAAACATAATTAATTTTCTATTTTGCATTTTACAGATTTTTTTTTTTTAATTTTGAAAACATGCTTATGCTTCGAAATATGATTTTTATTTGTGAATTGTTTTACTTTTAATATAATTCAGATATAAAAAGTTGAATCAAATTGGGCACTGTGTGCTAAATTTTACTAAAATCGGTTAAGTAGTTTAGGAGATAACGCCAGAGAAAACGTGACATGTAATTTGTATATATATATAGTATGTACATACTATACATATGTATGTACATATATATAGTACATAAATGTGATGATTTTAAATGTGTTCTTTACTTACACACCCAGTGAAGCAAACACGTAAATTACGGCTAATTTATTATAATTATCAATTGAAATTCATATTTACACATACATAAGTATAAAATAAATATTCAATAATTTTAGTATAATCGTTTTATTATATGTTTGTATGTCGAGGGTTATACATTTATTTATATATGTATTTTTAATATATAATTTTCTTTAAATATTACCTTAGTTTAAACTACATAATTTTACACATACAACAAACACTTTCCTTATTACTTTTTTGCTTGCTACTGCCCCTTATAAATGGCAGCGTTAATAGCGCCATTGCAATTTATTTGCATTTGTACGAATGCTTGTTGAAAAAAATTAAGCACAACGAATGCAGGCAATTAAAACTTTTTTGTCACATTGTACATACAATTTATGGTTCTTTACACAATTGGATTTTCGTTGTGTGTGTTTAGTTGCTGTTCAGTATTTTACTTTATTCTTAATCAAACTAATACACATTATATAAGTATGTTTGTATTTATTAATTTTACTATTAACGAATCATAAGTTTCCATCCTTTGTACATAAACATAAGAGAGTAGTTGATTTTATATTGTACTTAAAAGCTAATTACATTAAGTTAAAATATTAGCAATACCTTTTAGTTATAATTTTACAATAATTATAAGGTATTCGATATAACATTTTTATTTGCTTTAGATTTTATTTTGGTTTTGGGGCATCAACTCCGTTAAATTTAACTTCAATCCGGTTTTGATATTATTTTATTTTTTGTGAGTGAAAAACTTTTTCAAAGTTCTAATTTCTAATAATTTAGAGAATTGCAACATTAAATAAAATAGCAAATCTTAAAAAATATATAGGTTTATTTTATACAAATGTATATGTATATGCAGTAAAAATACAATTATTTATTAAAGAAGAACTACAAGTGTGTCCTTGTTGTTTAAACTGGTTTTGTATGAGAAAACCTTGTTTTCTGTAGATCACCGATATGCTCAGCTAAGAGAGGCTACGAATGTATATAAAGCTGCTGGTGTATGAGTGTGAAAAGAAGCGAGAAGATAAAATGTATAAAAAGAAATAAAAATATATAATATATAAATAGAAAAAAGTTTAGAATAAATTTACTTTTGTTAGTTATGTGAAAAAGGAGATTAAATTGTTGAACAAAACRCAACGTAATATAGCGACATGTACAGTTGTGTTCCTGAAAATAGTGGTGCAACAGTTCTTATATTTAAAGATCTTTTCTAACATAAACCGTCAAATAAACTCGAGAATTTTGGTAAAATAGACCCCTTAAATAATAAAAACGAAAAAATTATATCACTTATGCTTCGTTTATATTTTTTCTGACGTATGTACTTTCCTATTTTTTGAAAAGAAGCTATTAATATAGTAGTGATTGTAGTTAATAATCGATAAATCAAAAAAAACCTGTAGAGAGTTGTAATAAGTAAGTGCCTCTGAGGTGGACACTTACTTATTGCAACTCTCTATTGGTTTTTTTCCATTTTTGACTGCTAAAAAAATTCAATGCAAAGAATTGTGGAGGAAAGAGAAAAATATTAAGTCTCAACAATCGCTTGAAGCATTACACAAAACAATGGTGCTGGTGGAAAAAACATTTAATCTTCAAAAGGTTCAAGGGAAAGGAGAACCAATTTTACCCAGGAAATTTAATGGAGAAATGAACTTGTAGCAGCAGACCAGATTACAGATTACCTTTCACCTTCTCTGTAAATAAGTCTCGAAGCCAAACATTTCGGTTTAGATTTTGAATTATTATTAATTTTTCCATTTACAAATATTTGTTACAATTATTTTCAAAATCAAACCCCTAGTACAATCCTTTAGATTACTATACCCTCACTCTATTTTCATGAACAAAACTGTATATACTTACATGTAAGGTTATACATATAAAAGTATCCTTATTTTTTGAGAATTTAACACAGATATGTCCTTACAAAGATTAAGTTTAGAACTATTAACGGTAAAGATCTAACTTTTCTAGGTATTAAAAAATTTAATTCAAATATAAATTGCAAATTACTGGAAGATATCTATGGTTTGAAAGCGATATTTATAAAAACTAGTATTAAAGAGAAATCAATATTACATTATTTGTATTAAACAATCAAAGTCTGCTAACTTTTCAGAATTTACTTCTTTATCGCACTACATTGGGCGATGCCAACGAGGAATCGAATTAGGTATTGAAAAATTAATATTAATTGAAATGTGTTAAATACATATAAATTGATATGAACCACAAAACTGCAATGAGTATAAAATGAACCGAATCGTAGTATTTTACAATACTATACCTTTACTATATCCAGGAAAGAAATGTTATTTTGGCGACCCAACCAATGCGTTCCATGGACTACTCCACCTCGGGTGGAACAAAAGTTTAATAAGTTTACATTATATTAAATCCACCTCTGTCACTTGACAAACATAATTGTAAGCACCAGCGATGGGTCGTTGGATGATAAGTTGTGCGTGATTAGTTTGAGGAAATGTTCCAAATATAATCAATCTGTAGCGCAATTACCTTTCCTTTTAAATGACTCTCAACAAAGTTAATTGCATACAAAACAACAAAACATGTATTCACTTATAACAAGTCATGTCGATTAAACAGACATTACTAAATTCTGTGGGGACAGCAATCCAAGCTAATACTTCCCAGTTGCCGTGATAATGTGAATGCTTCTAAACAAAAAAAACTTAAAAAGATTTGATGGACAACTACAAATTGAATGGTGTCGGATTTCAAATGCTCTAAATTACGAAACCTTTATTCATTAGGAAAACGTAAACTATGAAATAAGAGATGTAAATATGTTTACAATACAAGCTTGATTAAAAAAAATATGATTTTTTGTGTAACAGCATTTTTTATTGTGTTCATAATCTTTTGAGTTCGGAAAATGTGTTAAGTTTTTAATATAACAAACTTTAAATAATACATATTATTATTATAATTAGTTACACAAATTAAGAAAACTATTTGGGGTGTGTMACGTAATTATAATTACTTATGAATACAGTAGAAGCTTATAAATTTAAAAATTGCAATAATTAGAAACGAATTCTGTAGCAGTACAAAATTCAGATTTTTCTCATTTCTCTTAATTTTTATTTGCTGACATATGTAAACACATGTTCTTACAAACCTATTCGAGTACATTTAGTGCTGTAAATAATGGGATTTGGTTAAAAATAACTTACGAAATGAAAACAAGGAATTGCTGTGTAATGTGTTGCAAAATCATACGCATTCGAACAAATTCGTCGTTAGTACCACAAGGACGATTGTCTATCGCAACACATTTATTTTCCAGATCCACATTACAGAGCAGCTCAGTGGAGCAACATATGCGTAAGTTATTGTACCTTGGGAAACAAGTTATCGTCAACAGGCAGTAGAGAGTTGAAAGCGAAATTTGAGAGAATGTGTACGACACTGGCACGAATTGATATAAAGTATCTTGATTTACCTCAATGCCAACTTACACAAACAATGTAATACTCGTATTAACTATAGCAAACTAAATTTATAATTTTATAAAAATAAAAGTAAAGCGAATTTACAGCTTTTTACAATATACACTCATACACTGATAATAATGTTAATGTAACTCTATTTTACAACTAAATTTCACACTAAATAGCAATTACTATATAAAAGATTTGTTAGAAACACATGGGAAATGTTTGCATTAAATGGTGTTTGGTAAGTGTGTGATGGAACTCTAATTGAAAAAATAATGTTCGTTAAAACCTACCACATTTGTATCCAAATTCACATCATTCATTTCATTCACTTCATCCACCCCCATGTCAACAGCGCCCGCACGTTCCACAGTAGTACCAACGCCCACTTGGACTGCAGCATTCCCCGACCTTCGCACATCCCCTAATAGACCATTGTTCCCATTGTCTAAATAGAGCATATTTGGGCAATATTAACTCCCAGGATCATTGTATATTGCACGCTGCGCATGCCGGTATTGTGCGTGCATTTGGGCTGCCGTTGTCATGTTCGGTATTAAATCAGACTTTGGTGGCGCAATCGCTGGATTGGTTACGGTGGTGGGCAGCAGTGTAGGTTGTGTAGGCACAACTCCTATAACAGCCAGACTATCACCCAAACTTGGCATGCCACTCCCTGAATCCGACGCAATAAAACCACCTGCTCCAAGATGGTCGACTGTTGTTGCTGAGGACAGGTCAATGTTTTGTCCCGAATTTTCGGCTATCAAAGCGGTATTAGCAGCTGTAGATGGCTTTTCCAGCGGTGACATGATGGGCGTTTGGTTTAGCAGCGCATTTGTCGCATTTGTTAGTGCAGGGCGCGTGCATGGTGGAGAAAGTGGTGGTTGCGTCAGAGCTGATTGTAGTATAAGACTGCCGTCATCCGTTCCTATTAGCTGTAACGTTTGCGATGTGTCTATTTGTAACAATGGTATGATATCAGCTTCTAATCCTTCATCTCCAGCAACTGTAACTGTTTGCAACTGCTGTATGAATTGTTGTTGCAATATCTCTTGTTGCTCAAGTTGCTGCTGTTCTTCTAATTGTTGTTCTTCCAACAACTGCTGTAGTTGCCGAAATTTTTCTTGCAAATTAACATCCTGTTGTAGGGTATCTAATGCATCCCGCGTCAGCTGGAATACGCGTCCAAGGTGATCGCGCAAATCAAACAAATCATCAGTTGAACGCATAACCTCCAAAAACTGATCCCATTCCATATGTACTAATTCAGAGCCAATTAAAATGGTAACTCCTGTCTCTCCTTTGTACGCTTCATTAGCAGGCGTCGTCTGTACATCTTCCGTTTCTACTTCGGCGGTATGAAAATCTGGTGTTTTATCTGCATTCGGCGTCAATATCGGGTGTCCGATAAGTACTTCCTTTGGTATGGGCCTTAATTGTTGGTCACAGCGTGTATAGTAGTAAGGCTGAGCTACTATAGGGACCCACTCCTCACCTACTTTTCGACATAATAATAGCGTGTCGGGGTAGCCTGGTACTGACTGTGCCGGCACGGCTATTACTGATGGTGTATGCTGCAAATGATTTAAGAAATATATTACAATATCTGCATATGTAACTTAATTATTGTAAAAAAACATGCAAATACAATGTAAAGCACATCTTAATTCTTCACTTACCTCATTCGCTTCAAATTCTTCAGCTAAAATTTCTTCGGTGTAGACCTCAGGCACTTGATCTTGCATTTGTATCGCTTCAAATTCCGCTGGAATAATTTCAGCTGACGGCGATTCCGACGCTAACTCTGCTATATGAACTGCAGTCATGTGCTGCTCTTGTTGTTGCTCTTCAAAACCCTGTTGCTGCTGTTGATCCAACAATACCATCTGTGTTGACTGTAATCGTTGTTGCTGCTGCTGCTGGGCTTGTTCTTGCAAGCACATTTGTGCTGACAGCTCGGCTTTTGTGCTCAATCGTCGATTGTGTTGCGATGAATGACGTTGTTTGCGATTGTGCAGCGGATGTAGCGGCGGTGGCTCCGTCGTCGTCGGAGATTGTACTGCATGTTGTTGTAATTGTTGCTGCTGCAGTTGTAAAAGTTGTTGTTCCGCCGTTGCAGCAAATGTTGGCTCGTTGTGGTTGTCGAAAGTAGATGAGCCAGTAGCGGTGCTTCGGGATATTTTTGCGGGTGGTGGCGCATGTCCTTCCGAGTGACTTAATCGTCTATTTAGCGACGCACAGTCGTCACTAGTAGATAGTTGTTGATCTTTTTGCTGAAGTTCCCCCAAATTGCTCGCCGTAGCAGTTAATCGACGCTGCTGAACTATCTGCGACTGAGTTTGTGAGCGTCTTGAGTTCGTTGGATGATTACGCTTTTGACCTTTAACATTTGCCGAAGGAGTTAGTTGCGATTGTTGTTCATTAACTGCTACTGCGCTGCCTACTGCATTTGTTTGATCCTCTGCAATTTTTTGTTGACGATGCTTCACCGTAATAGTGCTTGGCAATGTTATTGTATTGCCAGCGTGTTTGCGGCCACCGGTTGATGAGGACGCCGCAGGTTTTGTCTTGTTACCAGTCTGTTGCTGCTTCTGCTGAAGTTGCTGTTGTTGGCGTTGCTGTTGTTTTTGTTTCGGTTCAGCTATTGGACGCAAAGTGACACCGGAACCGAGATTATATGTGGTCATTGTGTCGGTGGATGATGTTGAGAATTGTTGTGTGACACCACCGGGAACCGACTGCGATTGCGATTGGGTCACTTGAACTGAAGGTGTCTGTTGTATTATCAAATCACTCGGCGCCGCCTTAATTATAATTATACCGTGTTTATTACCTCCCACGGTGCTCGCTTGTTGCGGCTGTTGACTTGTGGATCGTTTGCGTTGCCGTTGCTGAGAAACTTGCTGTGTCGTTCTGTATGCAGGTTGAATAATTTGTTGTTGTAAAATCTGTGGGCCGTCTGAACCTAAATGCTCTTCTGTTTCTGCGGATGACGTCAATACAATTTGCATATCACCCTGTGCTGACATAAAATGTTCATTACCAAGCACTATAGGCATATTGCTGATGTCGAACATAGCATTGGAAGGTGCTCCAGCTTGTTCCTGTTCTATCACGGTAGCTGTTGACGCTACTTCAATCAATTTTTCTTTTCGGGTGATTTTAACCTGGGGGCACATTTGCTGAACGTGTGCAACAGCATCTTGCTCGCCAATAAACTCTAAACCGGAAGATGATGCATGTTGTTTTTGTTGATGTTGATGTGTACCCACCCCCTGTCCTGGTCGCTCGATTATAAATGATGGTATAGATTCTTCAAGATTGGACTTCCTTTGCTTTGTTGCCGTTAATGTTGCACCAGTTGCAGATTTTGTGGCTAAAATATTTGCTATTTGTGTCGAAAGTGGATTGGCGACATCTACGTTGATCCGAACCTTCTCCATAGGAGAAATGTTGACACTGTAAGAAAATTAACAAGGACAATGTTTAAAATGTTGTATATTAAAGTTATTGCAAAGGAGTAATAAAATAAAAATCAGTGTTCATAAACGATTTTTAGTTGATGTGCTTATACTTATATATGACATTTTTTATTACATAAGTATTTATACATATACACTCACCATGTGTTATCTGCTTTAGGATGTGGATTAATGGCAGGCACCAGCCGCTTATTCGAGGTCTCATTTGCAATATTTGAGCCCTCGTCTGTATTTCGCAGTGAGTCAATGTCCGTGGCTGTCTCCACTTGGTTGGTAGCTCCTACTATTACCTCTTCGATCGGTTGTTGATTTTCAATTGAAGAGTAATTCACATACTCCACTGCGTTGGGTACATCAATAGGATGAAACGAATTTAACTCAGAGACTGTTGTTTCCGAAGTGTTCTCATCTTTTGTGGTACTATTATCTGGCAATTCCTCTATAGCTATTTGTTGCACTGACACTGTATCATTTAGGTATACTTCTTCAATTATGCACTGGTCATCCTCTATTATAAGAGAGTCTGCTGGTTCATTAGCATTAAATTCGACGGTTTCTTCTGATCCCTCCAATTCCTTCATATAATTACTCTTATTTTCATCTTCGTAGTTTCTTATCTCATTTGGCGTAGTTTTTATCTCCTCGGTTACTTCCATAGTTTCAATACTTGTATTGGTGATATTTGGGCTCTCCAATTTTCGACTCTTCAGATGCTGTATGTCCTCTTCTTCGTTATTTACATCGTTCTCTTCCATTACGTAGTTTTTTGCCGCAACCGCATTACGCCGAGGAGTTGGTTTTGTTGCGCTACGTCGCTTGCGAGAAAATTCAGATTTTACTCCAGGCAACCGATTTATGGGAGCTTGGCCAGTCGGTAATTCATTAACCTGCTCGTCTGGTTGTGGATTAGCATATGTATCGGTGGGCAAAACGACCAATGTGGGATCAGAATTTTCATTGTGTGGTTGTTGAGTTGTTATATTCAGGTGATTAACTCCAATTTGATCGGCGACAGTATCTTGTTTTTCTGCTTTGGCTTCAACAACGACGTCATCATTTTTTGTATCTGTTTCTTTTTGCGCTCGTTTTTCAACTTTCGTTGATTTTCGTTGGTTTTGACATATCGTCGTATTATCTTTGTCATTTAAATCTGTTAAATCTAGCTCTTTCATAAAATCATTCGATTTTTCTTTTTGTTGTTTCAACGTTCGGGTATGTCGTTTTCTACTGGTTGTATCTTTGGTAAATTCAGAAAATGAGTTTGGTGAGTTGCTCGATGAATTCGATGTTGCACGCCACTTATGTGTTTTATTTAATAATTTTGGTTTTGTCGCAAATGTTTCTGTATCACCTTCCCCTTCATGTCCGGAAAGGGGTTCATGAGGTGGACTCTCGATGAAATCGTCATCTGCATCGGATTCCTCATGCTGTGCGTGCTCAATGACTTTAGCTGATTCTTCATTAGACACTTCATTATTTAAAACATCTGTGCTTAGTGTTTTGTTGTCTTCTTGATTTCCCCCGTTTTCAATCTGCAACTGATCTTCAGTTAATTTATTTTCGACAATGTTGTCTTCCTCCTTAGATGGATTTTCGTTATCTTCATTTTGTTCTTCAATAACATTATTTACAATATCTTCTGTATCTTTTTCTTTTTCAGATTCTTTCTGCTGTGCCTCATCTGTTACTTCACGCGCCACTACAACAATTTCTGTTTGGTTTTGTATTTCAGGCGTTTCAGTTTCCTCAAAATTTATATGAGTTTCATCGGTTTCAGTACGCGGTGTATCAACTACACTATTATTATATTCTAATATATTTGACTCATCATTTTTATTGTTTTCGGGAATTTCCACATGTTCAATAAGACAGTTATTTACATCGCTTGTAGCCTGCTCATTGCCATCCTTTTCCTGCTCCTTTTCCTCTCTTGAAATCTCATCTTCTTTCAATACAGATTCCATGTTCTTTTTTTGTAAGCTTGTTTCTACGAGTCCAGAGTTTTCATCTTTAGCATTTCCATCGCATTCTTCCACAACATGTGTATGCGTTTCATTGTCATTCATTTCACTTTCACGTGTTATCTCTTGCATTACATCTCCTAATATTTTCTGGTTTTTAGTTATTGAATCTTCTCTGCTCTCAACCAAGGGTACAAGCACTTCGTCTATTGATTCTATATTTTTGTTTTGGTTTTGCATATCGTTTACTTCATCTCCTCCTACAATATTTATTTCTTGTTCCAATAGTGTTTTTGCATCTTCGTCTTGTGAAGGTGTTGTCTCTACCAACCCTTCGGTGGGTGTCATCAGCCTGTCAGTCAAAGTAGGCAAACGCTCATCGTCTAACATTGAGGTGGGCGATCCAAACTCTGCACCCGTTTCAGAAATGCAAATTGAACTGTTGTCATCAGTTGGCGAAGTGAGACGGCTTTGTAGCACTTCTTCACCTAACAACATGACGTCATGTTGTTGTTCCTCCACTATATTATTCTTTATATTTACAGCCAAAGAATTCTCCGTTTCTTGTTCCAACGCTTTATCATCATTATTTAACTGGTGCTTTATGTCCGTGACTTCAGATTGTTCTTTGTTTTCAACCGTACATGCATCCATCAAATTTATTTCACTATGTATATTAGACAATGTCGTTGTGGGTAGTAGAATATTTAAATCATTACTCTTATCTTCATTTATCATTTTCCTTTCGGATGTAGCATTAGATTTAAACTTCTCTTGCGAACTTTCTTCCCCGATAGTAGTTCTGTCCTCACTCGTGGGTATATCGCAAATTTCTTGAATATCCTCCAAATCTGCGGTATTGTCGGCAGTACTGTAATGATCTTTTAGTGTCTTCAGTTCATCTGAAATATTCTCATGTGGTGGAAAATGTTCAGTTTCTTTAACATTGTCCTCCATAATTGGCTCTAAATTTTCGGTTTCACATCCGTTTTTTCGTTCTGTGTTTTCAATATTTTGCTTTGAGAATTGTAAATCATCATGATTGCAAATCTCTGTATCTGTTAGACATAAAAGTGTTTCATTAGTTTCTAGAATAGCGGATTTCTTTTGTTCCAAGCTTGCACAATGTAAGACCTCCATCGTCGTAGTAGAAGTAGCCAATGAACCATTTTTTAAATTTTTTACTTTTAATACAGTTGTTTCCTCGACGGAATCGAGCCGCACGATTTCGATATTTCCTTCATTCTCTTTATCTTGTTCCATTACTTGAAAATCATTCGTTTTTACAGCATTCATTTCTAAAGCAGGGGCTGTAAATGTCAAAGATTGCTTTTCATTTTCATACTCATCGACGTCATCTATAGGAGCATATTGTTTTTGTTGATTTGCTTTTGTGTTCGGTTCAACTTTCTCACTAAACATATTTTTTTCCTCGAGTTGGATTTGCTCAGTAACTGTCACTGTTCCATTTTCATCCATTTTTGTCCCGGCAGCATCGATTGCTTGCCCTGATAGAACAATTTCCGAACTGTCTGCTGTTGATGTAGGCAGCTCTTCAATCCTTGAACGATTACGAGATTTGAATATACGTTTGCCTCGTTCTTTAATCGGTAAACCTTTAACTGGCAACTCCTCCTTGCTACTGCAGAAAGACTGTGTTGGCGAAATGTCCCCAAGAGACGCCTCTTCCGAAATTTTGGGTGCTGTTGTTTGTTCAAGCAATTTTTCGATATCATCCGACAACTGTTGATCCCTCTGCTCAGTTGAAAGTTGTCGTTCGCTTTCGGGCAATATGTAACTATCAGTCTGAGGTTTGTCTTGTCCTTTCTCCGGAGACAAATATTTCTTTTTGAAATCGGCTATAGATTTTAGTGCGTCGCTGCTAGTTTCATCTTCTTCCTCTTGAAAATCAAAACAATCGGTCCGCGGGTTCGCGGGAGCGCTGGTGTGAGGTTGTTCTTCTTCTTTCAAGCGTTGTGGTGACGCTGACATAAGTTCTACTTTTTCATGAGCAGTTTGTACGTTTGGCAATTCCTCTACCAATTTATTTGCTGTTGTATTTTCAGAACTATCATTAAGAACTTCCTTTGAATTCCTTCGCCTTTTATCTGATTTTTGCCCCTTTGCGAGACACTTTTGTTTCGGTTGCTTGACATCTTCGCTTTCTGACTTCAAATCTTGTTTAATTTCTTCTCTCGATTTTTTTTGTACATTTTCCTCAGTGGACCTAAATTCAAGTTCACGCGTTGCTGCGTTTTCTTGTTGCTCTGACTGAAATTCTTCTTCACGTTTATCATCAAGTCTATTAACTTGCTTTTGGTTAGTCGATACATCAGTGCATTTCATTGGCACTGGCCCTTCAATATTCGACTCTTTTAGATGTTCTTCAGATAAGTGTTCTTCTTGTACCACGCTCGTAATAGAACTTGTATCTTTTGTTATATCATTGAATTGTATATTATTTATCGATGCTTCATTTCTGATTAATCGATCTTTGTCAACCGTTAATTCTGTTTCACCATCCGTGCCTGTATTGTCATCGAGAATAATTGTTTCGCCACAATTTGGCGGTACAACCCCAACTACAACCACTGAATCGGAGCTGCTGCTGCTATTACAATTTATATTCTCCATATTATCAACCACCGTAGGCAACTCTAAATTATAGTCATTTATGAATTCTTTTAATACCGCGTCACGTCGATCCTTCTTCGGTATGTTTCTAATACGATTTTGATGTTGAGTCTGACTTGAAGCTTGTACACCAAAGTTATTTATTGTCGTGCATACTGGTGTCGCCAAATCCAATGGAGAGTTTTCACTTTTCACTTCTGTTGATGGGGTTGTTGTTAACTTATCTAATTTGTATTGTGGTGTTTCTATCTTTGAAGGCGTTTCAAGACTGAAATTCAGTTTTACACCGTCAATCAACTCATCCTCTTTTTCACCGTCGCTCCAGTCAGCCAGTAGCCGTAGGCGTATTTCTTCAGCCGTTCTTTTCAACTCGGTGGATTTGTTATCAATAATTTCACCGGAATCAATGTTGCGCTTTCGCGGACTACATGATCTCAATATGTCCTCTGTCGTATGTGACGATGAGTTATCGGTGGTATCGTCTTCAATACTTAATTTAAGCTCTCCCTTTATGGAAGATACTGGCATTCCGTCGGGCAAAGTAATTTCTTTTATATCGGCATCAATACGCAACGATGTGTATGCTTTCTCACGCGACGTGCTTGCAGCAGAAGAGCGACTTGCTCTTTCGCTTCCGGCGAGTAGATAAGGCTTGTATTTAGTACCACTAACGCTTCGACTATTCACCGGTGACAAGATTTCATTTTTTGTGGACTTTGCTCTGTGAAATGTGCTGGCGTCGAGTACTGCAGGGTATTTTTGATCATCATCTTCGCTCAAAGAGTTTCGTTCGCATTTCGAAGATATTGTAGGTAATTGAAGCTTCCAAGTCATCGTAGATATATAGCTCTTACACTCGTTTTCTGAAGTTATAGTAGCCGAAGGTACCTTGCGTGCATTGGACGTTGAAGGCGTCTGTGCGGATGTCGGCGTGCCACTGCCGCTATGTGTCCGTCGATGTAAGATCATAACATTTTGCCTTTGGCTAGAGAAAGCGCACAAATTACATCGATAAAAATTCGTTTCTGCACTGCTGGGGATAGAGTTCGTTACGAAACTTGAAGTGCTATGCGGTGAAATTATTGATTTTCCTTTATCTGGAGAAAGGTTTGCTGCTGCTGTTGTACGTTTCGGTGTAATGTTGAGGATTTTTGTTACAGAATCCTTCAAATGCAAGTAAAAATAGTTTAAAAAATAAAACTGCTAATTATGAAAAAGTTTAAGAGCGATATTTAAAATATTCAGTCGAAACAGAATTTCAGTTTCGACGTTTACATTTACTAGACTTTAAATCTATAAATAAATATAGATAACAGATATTTTGACTATAACTTCACTTAAAATTTATTTAATATATTTTGGGGTGTCCTCCATAATTTCGAAAATAGGGATGGAGCGTTTCTTCTTCTGAAGGTACTACGTTCCATTGGAAGTGAAATAATTAAATTAATTAAAATAACGTAGTTAGTATTCTGAACCTACCCCACTTCTGCGTTTATTGTTGTAGTCATTGGTGGAACTATGTATGTATTCATTGTCGTAATAATCGTCACTTCGTCGTGTAAGAGTCGGTCCTAGTATTGCCTTGACAATGCTATCTGGACGATCATTTATAATCAGCAAATCTGAATCAATAGTTTTACGTGTTAAACGCTCAGCGGTCTCCACATCTGAGGGGAACTTCTCCATAAATTTATTTTTGGCATTATATAAAGCTGTTTCAAAAACGGGTGATATTATTTCGTGCATAATGAAATTTTGAAAACAAATTAGTATACTCACCAGTCCCTTTTTTAATAAACTCATCTTTTTTGCTGCATTGGAAAGGAAATATTTGTTTTGCACTCTTTATATATTCACTAAAAATATACGAACAAGATAAGTAGACAGTTATTTAGAAACATTATTTACAATTGAATTTGAATAATTATACTGACTAGGCATCTTCTTGGAAAAACTTTACAACGCAATAGGGTTTCTTTTTTAGTTGTTTGAGAAGGTCATCAGGCTGACGATGCACATCGGTGACTTCACCAGGCCACCAGTTATTGCCCAGTTTCACCCAAACGATGTCGCCATCCTTATAAGCGTTATCTTCCGACATTTTTGCAACAATGGTCAATCAGACAAAAGACTTGCAACTTGTGTACTCTAAATTGCTGATTTTGTGCTGTACTTTTTTATAACCCACAGTATTTAGGATATTTCCATCAGATTAAATACAATACTTCACATGATTAATTTGCTGAAATGAGATATACAAAATTTTTAAGTGAAAGATGAAAGTAAAAATTTTATTTAAAATATGAAACATTAGTTAATGAAAATGATCATAGACTTTAATAAAATKAAATGTAAAGGTTCTATGCCCAATTATTACATGGTTAGATTTCACTCATATAAACATACACAATAATTTATACACAAACGACAGTTTCAAGAAAATTTTTAAAGAGAAAATCTTTTATATTTTTTATTAGAGCATAAATTTTTGTTAAAATTAAACAAAAACAGATGAATGAAATCGCTTTAATAAATCACAAATTGTATGGCATTAAATCTCTTATGGAAACAATTTAATTGGTAAATTTTTACAAAAATATAAGTCAGTAAATGGCTAATCCACTTTGATTGGTCCCTTTCTCTTTGATAATTTTTATTCAGTCCTATAACTCGAAAAGTTAGAGAGGTAGAATTTTACACCTTCATTCAGTTAGGGATAGACAAATACGCCAATATTTTATCACCAGTGATGAAACTTCCGTCATTTCTGCTTTGAAAATCTTCGTTATGGTAATAGGACATAGTACATAGTAAATAAGGGTTGTGGTCATATCGGCTTAATGACCGCTACTAAATTTTCTCCTTTGAGAGAGACCGCTCCTTTGAACCCGTGCAAGCTGATGGGCTGCTGAGCATTTACTTATCAGTTATATCTGATTTATCAGCCAAAACCATTAACTTAAAGTACACAACAAAAAGTTGTGTATGCCACTTCGGTGGATGATTGGCAAACCTATTTATGTTTATCCAAAAAGAAATACACTAAACTGATGATTTACGTGACTTAGCAACCTTCTGGAACTATTTAGCATCGGACATTGACTTTATCTGAATGTAAGGAAGATAATAAGACTTTGAAGTCGTAGATAATTTCGTCTATCTTGGAACCGGTATTAACACCAACAACAATGTCAACCTCAAAATCCAACGCAAAATAACTCTTGCCGACAGGTGCTACATCGAACTGAATAGGCAATTGATAAGTTAAGTCCTCTCTCGACGAACAAAGACCAATAAGTCACTTATTACTCCTGTCCTGCTATATGCAAGTTGTCAATTTTCAAAGCAGGATGATACGGATCCTCTGGCCGAACCAAAGGATCACATCGGACAACGGAGAACGTTGAAGCGTTATCAACATAAACTAGATCTAAGAACTTATCTAATTCGTTTGAAATTAAATTAATTTGGATAAGACCCAACGCCGACATTTCATCTAAAAACTCGTTACAACATAAGCGAGTACTAATACGAATGGTGTGATCATCAATAGATTTCCATGATATGCACGATAAATTGAAATCTCCCAAAACAATCATGGAATCAGTATTACTAGCTATTGAGAAAACATTATTTATTAATGAAGCATGCTGCATATAAACAGATATATCCGAGTGAGGCGGTATATAAGATAAAGTTAAGTAGATATGGCCACTATTAGCGCAAATACGAACGAATTTAAATTCTATGAAGTCTACATGCGGAACATCGACTTCTTCAGATGGAATTGAAGAATGAACATCAAACAAAACATCACCTCCTTTTTTATTCAGCCGGTCATATCTATAGAYTTCGAATTCGCTGTTGAATATTTCATTATCAAAAATGTGAGGCTTTAGCCAAGTCTCTGTGAAAGCAATGATTTTAAAGTTACAATGAATGCTGATTAAATACAAATCAGTAAGTTTCGTATTAAGGCCTCTAACATTTTGATAATAAATAGTCAGCGAATTATTGCTAATCAGTTTTTTGTATCAACGGCTTTTCTTGGCATTTTACTGACAAGTGCAGGGGGTTTGAAACGTTTATGCTCAAATTCGCGCACAAAGATCCCAGATGGCCAGAATGAGTTGTCAAGTATTAATTGAAAACTGTCAGCGGATACGTCGATCTTAAACGACGAAATATCCCGGTTATACTTGAAATTAAATTTACGGACGTCTGCATCTGCTGTTTTTTATTTCGACGAGATGTAACTTTTTATATCGACTGAGGTATCCGCAGCAAATCTCGTGACAAAAATTGCCTTTTTCCGCGGTATAACAACTAAGTTTTTATTAGCAGTTTTCTCAGTGTCCTGAGCAGACGGAACGTTCTCTCCTTGAGGACAAGGGGATGAGGGATTAATGAGTTCAATAGTGGGTGGAGGCATTCTTTTTAAGGATACAGTGGTTGTGGCTAAACCGCAAAAAAGAAGAACGAATAACCGCGTAAGCGGTGTACACCAATAAAGAAGAAGAAGATAATAAGAGTAGTTATAAATTATTTAAATGCTACATTCGATTATATAAAAATAGCATAGGTTAAGTTAGTCTGGTACGCTCGTGAGCTACGCATAAATCAATTACGGTCTTTAACGAAGTTAAAAGGGGTGCGTTACGTAGTAGTTCATGAGAAGTAGTAATCCTTAAGGGGCCAGCGCATGACGCGCATTTCTTGGCCTCACAATCGATACCTCTTCCAATATCAACTTACCGTGGAACTTCAAAATGTTTGAAGCCTTTTCTCTTGCTAGTGCGAGATAATAGATGTTAGATTGCTTCCCTGGTGTATTTCTCTTGACATGATTAGAAATCATCTCGATCTGTCAGCCCCATTCTGTGACCAGCGAATATTATAGTCATTTTCCTACAGTCTCCTCTATTTATTACTCTCTCTATTTCTTACTAACAATAATTTTTTTTTGTTAGATTTCCTTTATTTGCAATCTGTCCGAGGACAATAAGCAAATTGTGTAATACTACATTAAAATCATTGCTTAACCTAAGTTGCTGTACTCCAACGAGTACAGAACTAATATACAGAAGTGCATATAAGATATACATATGTACATACTTATAAACAGCTTATTTCTATATGGCAAATCTAATATATGAAGCCGTTTAAGACGGTTAATTTCGTTTGAGTCATCTAATAGGGCTCTTGCAACTGGGTTAGTATGATAACTCAATCTATTAAAATAATTTCTACTGAATCTTTTGATTCCATTTTTAACTAAAGCTAAACCTGTATCATTAATGATTGTTTTATTTGACAAAAACCAGGGTGCATTTAAAATTTTCCTAAGTGCAATATTTTGACAATATGAAAACAATAATTTTGTAATATATTTTTCGCAATTACTTTATATAAAAAATTGCTTTTCTAACCACTTTCGGGGGTTTAAAATAGATGGAATAGCACATTCAGCCTCATCCATCCCAAGTCTGCTAGCATCATTAATCGTACAAGAATGTAAGAACATATATGTATGTATAACGGCATATACACATACACATACACATGCATATTACAAGAAACAGTAAAATTATATAACCTTTTTATTATATATACTAGTCCTTAATATGACTTTTATGGCTTTAAATTTAATAACAATACATAACTTTAAGATATGAATTTGCCTAAATTATGTCAGCATTTATATCAAATATATTAAACATATAAAAGCAAATAAAATCGAAATTGAATAAGAAGAAAACATACTGTTAGACTAATGTAATTTTCTCTGTGCCTAATCGGGTTTAAAAACATTTATGATAATATTAGCATCATCGCCTTTCTTTCGACGATATGATCGATCGGTTCACTGATTGATTAGATATGGCAAATATTTGCCGAGATTCGGCACATGGACAAAACTATAACCGCTGGCGAAATTTGTTCTTGATTTTTAGTAAATATATTTTTAAGTTCTTTAAAATTTCGGTAATATCAGTTGAAAACGAGATATACTTAAGAAGTTGTAAGTACGCTATTCATAAATTCAAACAAGATTGATAATTTCCGACAGTTAAACCTACATACCGTCACTTAAAATGCAAAATAATGGAACACAAGAGACGAAAAAACGATATAAAATAGAAACTACTCTTATTGAAAAAAAGATTTATTTTTTGTTGAAACCAAGCTTTATCTGGTAGCTGAAGCTTAAAATTAACATACGTAATATGATATAGCAGACAGTCGTAACATTGACTCGGACCACTATCTTGTTGCACCCAAGGTTCGCACCCGCCTTTCTGCAGCAAAATACGCACGACAACAAACACAAGGAAAGTTCGACATCGATTTTCTACTCGACTTGAAGGGAACATTTCAAACTCCTACGTACAGCTGCAACCACAACTATTACAAAAGAACAGTTGGTATGATATCGCAGCGGACAGAAAGCAGACTAAACCCATTAGCGGGTGGATCATATATCCCACATATTCACATATCATATAAGCCGGAAGGTCAAAAATCTTTTTAACATATTAGGTGTATGGGGGCTATTAGAAGTATATAAACGAAAGAATTTTTGGCATCACAGAATATTATTTCCAGAAAAAAATGATATTTTCAATAAAAAAAATAAGCTGGCTGGGTGAGGTGTACATATTCGGTTTCAGAGGTCTTGTAAAGTTATTGTGCGATTTCGAGTATTTTTGGAGACAAGATGCCATAAATGCATTTTGTGCAAAGTTTTACTTCGACAATTTCATTGGCTATATGTATATACTGTATTGTAATATACATATGGGAAGTAGGTGTGGTTAAAGATTTCACTCATTTTCACTCCGTAGTAAAGTAATGTGGAACAATAAGTCATACACTCAATTTGGTTGAAATTGGTCAAAGAGTTTGTGAAATATAGGATTTCAACTAAAGTGGGCGGGACTGCCCAATTGTCCAATTTTGATAGTAACTCCGATAAAGCCATACCATCTTGAGAGTTAAATGTAATGTCTCGGAGGTCTTTATTTATTGAGTTATCGCACCTTGTACACACTGTATAAAGTGTTTGAAAATGTGCTAGAAAAACTTCTTCTCAGCTAATTTGGTTAAATATCCTTAATAAACCCATTAGCGGGTGGAGCATTCACATATGATATATAACGCTATATCTACACTGATTAGTTATAGATGGTAAGGTAAACACAGCACAAAAAAATAAAGATATTGAGATATATATACATATGTATGTACGTTTGGGAGTTAGTCGAAACCATGAGCAGTTGAACGATCTAATCATCTTTGATTATGCATCTGAATAAAATGGGCTGATGAAATTTAAAAAGTTTTATATGGAAAAAAAACCTAGTTGTCGGTTCTATTTTGTCCCTGATCAGATTTATCTGAGTACATGTTTCGCTACAATATGTCGTTATAAAGAATCTTTTGGTTTTGCAAAACTTCTGTATTCTGTCAAAAAAAAATTTTTAATAATGCAGTCTCTATTTTAATTAATTTTCTCTTGAAGCCTTTGATCGTCGCAATTTTCACCTTATCAAGTGAAAGTGAAATGTGATCTTAAATAAAGCTAAAAGTAACTTAGAAGTGTATATGTCCGATGACATATGTTTGTAGACACAAGATACATATGTGATGTCATAATACACTCATTTTTAATTCTGAACGGTCGGCCGATAGCCCATGATGCTAGTGCTGCGTATTTTCTTAGTTTGTATAATAATTGTATTATTATGTAAGCTTTTATAAAA